>NC_053027.1:352876446-353001384 GCF_003073215.2 Triticum urartu | reverse complement strand
AAGTATTTGCTCGGAACACAAAGATATTTCTCTCACAACTTTCATAGGTTTTGACTAAGCATCACAACGGATCTAAGCTTCGAGAACCTATACCCCTCTTAATAGTACGGAGGTCCTATGACTCAAATAAACGAAAGAAGAACAACAAAAATGAATACTACGTCTTCACTTTGTCTTCGACTTCCGTTTGCTGTAGTCAATTTCTTCGGACGCCAATACTAAATCAAATGCTTCGCTTCAGCAGTAAATTTTTGAGAGGTAATTCCTTCACTTCAATCTTCTCGTCTACATGTCTTCATCAAAATGTAGCTCTTTCTTCTCTGCAACGCAGATATACTTTGGTGAAGTTCTTCGAACTTGACACCGGAGACAACATTCTTTTCGGCTCTGTATGGACTATTTCTCTCTGTATGCACTAGCAAACAAATCAGTTCATACCTGTTTCTGTCAACAATCTCCAAAACAAAGGTAGGCAGATATTGCACCAACCGTCATATCATTTTTCCTTATATTTCTCCCACTATGTTTTAAAGGAGTTTTCAACGGCATATCAGATCGCAATCTTTTCCCTTTTGTGATTTCTCACGAAGTTTCTCATAAAAGGTTTTTAACGAGGCGGCATATGCAATACTTTCTTTTTCCTCATTGGGGTTTTTAAAGGAAAGTATACAAAGCATATTTATTGTTCTCCAAATTCACCAATGAGTTTTATCCTTCTTCAAAGTTTTTCTCATATGAGTTACCAAGGAGTCAGCAATCATAATATGCTGCATCATTTTGTCCTTATTATTTTTCCACTGGGTTTAAAGGAGTTTTAGCAACATATCAGCACTATTGTCCTCATATTTTCCCCACATGGTTTTTGTGGGGAGACTCTCAAGATTTTTCAAAGGATTTCTCAAGATGGAAGACGAATATACAAGACACCTTCAATGATGTTCAAGAAGCCTTTAATGACGATCAATAAGCGGTGTTATACAAGCAGGAGTATTTGGAATAAATTAGCACATGTCTATTATTAATTAGCACTAAATAATTAACAAAATGTCATTAGCAAGGGGTGTGTCCAACCCCGAAGAGTCATGCCCATTCTCTCTATATATTGTCAAAAGGCACATGTTCTGGAGGGATGCTTTCGAATAGACACCTCTTCTTCCCATCTCTTCTAGATGTATATATATACTTGAGAATCAATAGAAACCGGGACTAATCGTCCATTCACTTTCAATCTCCTTTTACTCTAATAGGTCCTATCTCCAATGGAGCATGCCGTTTGGAAGGTTCGGGCGGCGCCAAAAGTGAAGTTCTTGTGGTTGGCAATTCAAGATCACATTTGGACGGCCGATAGACTCGTCAAAAAAGGGTGGACAAATTGACATTTGCCTGCTTTGCAAAAGGATAGAAGAATCCGGTAATCACATATTCTTCCAATGTCGGTACACGATTTGGAAGTTGGTTATTGACAACCTCCAACTGATGAGCATGGACACATCTTTGTGGCACCTTGAGCACAATATGGGCCAATCATTTTAGGGCCATGGCTTCTTTCACCATGCTTGTGCCTTGGTCGATTTGGAACGAGAGAAACACTCAGGTCTTCTAGCACAAGAGTACCCCCTCCCCCGATCTTGCTTAACATGGTCATCAACGAAATGAAGTTTTGGGTCACAACAGGTGCCGAGAAATTAGGGTCATGTTGTTGGGAGAATAATCTCATTGTATGTATTTCCTAACTCAATCTATATTCTCTCTTAATTAATATATGGGGCAAATCTTTTGCCTCGGTTTCAAAAAAATTTAATGATGCGAACAAAATTGATGCTAAAGCCTTGCTGCAGCAAGATCGCTTCAAGATAATGCCACTCTACACGATTGTATCTAGCTTACTGCACATGAATAATCCTTCCCTTTCTTCCATCTTCTCATAGAGTGAGCACTTTCAATGCAACAAGAACATCTACACGACTGGTCTTTGGTAAAAAGAAAACCCACTGGATAGTTGCAGGTATCATGCTCCCGTAGCTTTGTACAAAAGAAGTGTAAGCAAAATACCTACCTTGCCAGACAACCACCACTGTCTATAGATTGTACAGTAACACGCGACACACTTCTAGAAGACAGATTGGGCAATACATAACTCTGAATAGGCGTGTATAGCAGTGACTAAAAGGATGTACATTTCACTGACAAAAATCACAACTGAGTTAGGTGACCAAACTGCATCGCATGATCAAAAGAAAACAAGCTTCCACACACCATCAACAACCTGAAAAGGGCACGGAAGAAAAGTGTCAAGACAAGGCCCAACACCAATCAAAATAACGTGCACCAGAGTAGAACTATGGTGATCATAGAATAAAACAATAAGAAGTCACAATTGAAGTTTTGTTCTAAATTATATCCCCATCATCAATTTTCACTTCATACTTTCTGACAGTTCACGAAATCAAACACTGCAGTAGCACTTCTCATTACAGACTTTACAAAAGAAGTGTGCGGAAATGAAGCTGGTCTCTGTTCCTCATATTGGGCCCCTTATAAGAAGAAAAGAGATTGAAAATTATAATGAAGAACGAAACGCTGACCATTATAATGCATTTCTTATCTGCAGTGTTCATTTATGTTCCTTCAGAATAGTTAAACATCCGAAAAATGAAAACCAATCCTACTTAGACTTAGACAGGCGGTGGCTACTTAACAGTACAGTTTTTCATCCGTTTACATTACCAGATAACACAATCACATAGGAAATGGAAGACCCTCGGTATGATTCAGTGAGTATTCATACTTACACGCTGAAAGTTGCAAGGACACATACGATGATTTACCCCATCTGCCACTGTACAATCAAAAGCTCAGAAGGTAAGTATCCAACAGAGAAATGAATCTCACAAGGTTAAACTTTAGGCTTAACGTAAACACGTAGTCACTACTCAAGTAGGATAAAATACCTTCAGAACCGGCTCTCCTTGGTTTGATGATGTCTTGGCCTCCTTCATAGCTTTAATATGTGCTCGTGCTGCTCGTCCAGCAGCTGACTTTTCATATTCCTGCTGCCTGAAGGTTAAAAAAACTAAATTGTGACCACGCTACTTCAGGTTGAGTTAATAAAGTATGAACAGTCCAAAGTTGTAATAGGACTTTGATTCACAGCAGACACCATTGGAGCTTACCAACATGTCTGATGTAAGCTATAAAAGAATCATTATACAAACATAAGAAAAAAATACATGGCGGTAAGGGAGGGGGAGGGGGGGTCTGAAGCTGATGTACCGCACATAGATGTTGGAAAGAAATACGTCTGTAAACTAAAAGACCAAATGAACTGGTAGATGTTGTTAAGAGATGCAAGTGCGTGATCTAAACAGAACAAGATATTGCATGACATAAACTTCCTGAAAAACGAACTTATTCATTTCAACAACAACAGTAATGACTCGAAAGCAACCGTTGACCAACACAAACAAGCATATTATACCATAATAAAACCAAATAAAGTTTTTTCTGATAGAAAAACACAGAAATCTTGAACATGTATACTTGACGACTGCATCCTGAACTTTATTCCCAAGCATAAAGTACACAAGGAGAATGGAATCTTTGTATTACCACACAATTCTGATAATCCAATTATACCTAATCAATCCAACTTAAATCTAGAACCAGATCTGGGAAATACATCTTCTGAAATTAATTGCAGTACCCAGCACAATCATTTTAGCAAAACAATAGGTGATTTCTGAAACAGGTTGTGACAAACCAGAATCACAACTCCAGGAGGAGATAAAGAGCCAAAGATGGAATTAGTCAGCAGAATGTTTGAACAATCGGAGCGGCTTGGAATCGGAGTGGTCAGACACATATAATTGCTACTCTTAAGATTTCAATGAGATGGTTGAACCGCCTTATGATAAGTACAATGAGTGGAAAAACACTTGTTGCAGCACAATCTGCTAAGTCTACATACCGATGTGGTTGATAGAGCAGTCTGAAAATTTGAAGACAGATAAATTGCAGATACCACAATGATGTCATCATAGGAACCATTGCTTCAGAAGTCAAGGTAGTACAGAAAACAAAGATCAGTAAGTGCTGATTGTAAGTTTCCTCCAGTGAGGCCATTGTTGTTACGGCGATGTCTGAGTAGTGCGCCGCGATTCAAGAAGGGGCCAACTCCATCCGGTTCCATGAACTGCTTCAGGGACGAACATCTAGATCCAACCTGGTGAACTCTGGCAGTCTCGAAACCTATCCGATCCGATAAACCTTGAACCCAATCCGGCAAGAATCAGGGCATCCCACCAAGAAACCAGGGCGACACGGAGCATGGTCGGGATTATACCGCGTTGAACGGCCGAATTCTTCGCTCCTACTACTATCCAACAACCAAACCTACCTGATCGGCCCTTAGAGTTCGAACCAACAAACTAGGATCAGGATTTGAGCTCCTTGGAGCAGAAGGCGGCGGTTACCTCTTCTGGGCGGCCTCGGCGGCCCTTGCGCGGGCCTCCTGCGCCTCGAGGCGGTCGGCCTCCGCCCGCTGCTCCTTCTGCGCCGCCCCGAAGCATCCGCACTGTCCCATTGTCAACTCCCTCCCCCTTCGCTGGTCCTTGGCTGCTTCGCACCAGCCGCGTGATTGCTTGGATTGCTGTTTCTTTTGCGTTTTCTGCTTTGGGATATGCGATGATGTGCACAAGAAGATCCGGCGAAAAAGGAAGAGGGGCTTTTGGAGATTCTAGAAAGCCGGGGAGGGCCTGCAAGTCAGCTTTTTATTTTGTAAGGAAGCCTCTTGCCACTTTATTGCAAATTTGAGAGTGTTACATCATTCAGTACATGAGGTATTAGAAAATTAGGCGAAACAACATCCCACCAAATTAATTCTTTTGAGTCATAAGCATGACTCGTTAAAACATGTGCCAACTTATTTACTTCCCTGGGGCAATGACGGAACTGAATCGATGACATCTCATGTACAAGTTGGAAAGCATCATATAAAATAGCAGTATATGCTGCCAGTTGTTATGCCCGGATAATTAAGCTACAGTAACCTCTGCTAATGATGCCATGTCACCATGATTACTGTTGTTAAATCCGCGATGGTTCAATCCCGTTTAAGTTCAAATTCAAATTTCTTAAACATTAAAACTAAAATGTTCAAAGTGTGGTAGATAATCCCTGGATATTTGTCATGTTGAAACTAATATTTTAAAAGGTTATTAAATGCCCTCAAACATTTAAAACCATGCCAAAATAGCATTTTTGAATGCTTCTCTATTTACGAAAAATTCAAGCTGAGTCAAACTTCCTCCTAAGTTTTTGGTGGTAGCACCTAACATTGCAATACTAAATATGTGTCCATCTCCACATTTTACAAAACTCATTTGCTAAATGAATTAAGTACAAAACAGAGGCTAGAGAAATAAAACATATGGTAATAAAAGAAAAGAGCTACATCTATTGTACAGATGGGCTCTAAGCCATTTACACTGCAGCCCAGCCCGACCTGGGTCCCCTCCCACCTCGCTACAGGAGGCAGAGTGGTGCGTGGAGCACATCTAGGGCGCCATGGTCGTGGATGCCCTCCACGTCCCCCCTGGACCTATATATTTGCCCACCAAAACCCTAACCCCCATTTCTCCCTTTTTCCCTCGATCCCCATCGCCTCCCCGCTTCTCTGGCTCTTGTTTTAGAGCTCGAAGATCCCGCGGTGACCTTTGTCTCGCCGTCGTTCTCACGGCCACCGGCATCTCTGGCGTGCGGGAGTACGTCCAAAAGGCCCGCCGCGGCCAGCTTCGTCCGTCCCGGCGACCAAATCAAGCCGGGACGCCCTCGAACCGTCGCCACCAACCGTCTTCTTCGCCACGGTCGCCGCCGTCCTCCATCATTGTCGCGGCCACCGGAGCGCCCGCCTCGACTCCTTCTTCCTCCTCTGCTCCGTCGTCGCCATCGCCGGGAACCGCCGCCTCGAGCCTTCCCCGAGCACATCTTTGCACACCTGCAGGCGCGATGTAAGCCCCGCCTTTTCCCTCTTTCTCACATGCGGTTTCGTCCCCGTAGCTGTCGCTAGCAACCTCACCGGAGCTCGGCTCCGCCGTGCAGCTAGTCGCCGTTCGTCGTGGTCGTGCCTAGGCCCCGCGCTTGTTGCGTCCGCGCCCGTGGCTGCCTGCGAGCTTGCGCTGCCACGCCCCTCCTCCCGCTCCTCGCGGTCCGCGCTCGCTAAACCCGCTGCTGCCAGCCATGCTCTGGCCATAGCCTCGTTGTCCCACGCTGGACGCGCGCAGGCCAGCCCCTGCGCTGGCCACCGCTGCCCCTTCACCTACGTGCCGCCTTTGCCGCTCGCGCGCTGCACCCCCTGGCCAGAGTCATGATCGCCGGCATGCCCGTGTGCGTGCGTGCAGTGTGTGTGGTGTGTCCGTGCTGTGTGTGTGTGTGTGTGTTGAGTGTGGTTGTGCCCACCTCCGGCCGCCTCCGCTTCTGGCCTCGCCAGCCTCCGGCTGCCACTGTTCGCTGCTCCGCTGCTGCGTTGCTCGCTGCCTGCTACTAGTGCAGCGCTGCTACAGCAACATTCAGTTACTGTAGCAGCTGCTAGCTTTTATAAAACAGCATTGGTTAGCCCCCTGAACAACCTCAAAACAGCAGCAAAACAAGCTTGAGATAAAATTTACATGGGCGTGTAGTACACTTGGTAGGGTTCAATTCTTTCCATTGGACCAAATTCAAAAGTCGCCTAGATTAATTCCTATAAAATGACAAAAAGTCTATGTTCTGTTAACTGGAAGAACTGAAAAACAGATTCTGGAATTGACATCCAGTAGCACTTTTCAAATGAAGATTTGGACAGGCAAATGGTCACTAACATATATGAACTTGGAACTGTCATGTAGATCATGGAAAGGTGATAAAAATTGGTAAAGGGCACTAAGCCATAGGATGGACAGAACTACAGTTATAGCCTTCGGAAAACAGCCAAGTGATGTTTAAAACTGAGGATTTCTCAGACTTAGCCAATTTTCAGGGAATTTCAAATAACTGTTTAAATCTTCGGAAATTCATAGAAAATAAACCATAGTCCGGATCGAAAAACTTTATACATGAAAGTTGCTCAGAACGACGAGACGAATCCGAATACGCTACCCACATACCTATCAGATGCCTCTAACTATCTGAACATGGAACATTCTCCCTCCAGTCATCTATCTGACACAGGTCCAAAACCGGGAAAACATTCCCGGTTGAATTCCCCCTTTACCTATATCGTGTAGCCATATGTTAGGTCACACCCGGCACATCATACTGCCATGCTATGCTTTGCGATGCTTTGTTTACTTCATATTTACTGTTTCTTCCCCCTCTTCTCTCCGATAGACCCCGGAACAGTTGCTGATGCCCCTGTGATCGACTACGTCACCGATGACCCCTCCTTCTCGTATGAGCAACCAGGCAAGCAAACCCTCCTTGAGCATTCCAATATCGCCCATTTCTTTCCCTCTCATGCTTGCATTAGAACTGCTACTGCTTTCTGTATGATCCTACTCTGATGCATAGCATGTTTTTGTTACCTGCTTCCATACCTTACCTGCTTATTCTAAACTGGTTAATATAGGTTGGTTAGAGATCCATCCGTGACCCCCACCTTGTCCCACTTGCCCCGCTTTATGTTCGATGACTCGATCAACGTGATCGACGTCCAGGCCCCGACACTGCACATCACCCCCCTAGTTGTACGACTCTACAGAGTTACCATCGAGTGCCGAGGGTGGAACCTCTTACATCACTCCTGATGGGACCTCTGTAGTGTAGTTATTTGGTCATGGTCATCGAGGGTGATTTCCTCCTTAACCACTTCCGATACGGCTCTGTCGTGAAACCCCTCAAGTGTGAACCTCGAGGGTGGATCCTCTTACATTCACCTTGACGATTACATCGAGTGGAATTTACCAGGGGTGATTCCTCGGGTTTTCTCCTTGATGTTTGGACACACGGATACTTGGACTTTACAACTGTTACTTAGAAAGGCGGGTTGACCCTGAGGGGTACCCGCAAGTGATATGGAGACGGGTTGACCTGGAGGGTACCCGAGAGTTGAACACGAGGCGTGCCCGAGCATTCTTAGCCCTTGCCGCAAGTACTCGAGACGGGGCGACGGGGTCACATCTTTCGTGAGTCTCTGCTTGTGACCGCACTACCAACACACTAACGGTTTGGATATTTGATCCGAGGGGCCTCTGGCCTGATAGCACTAACCATCACGTGGGCATAGTATGGGCGTTCTGCGTCGTATGCATCAGCTGAAACTTAATAGACGTCAGCAATTGAGCGGCGTGCGCCGGGTTGGACTGGTAAGCACCTGCCTTTTTGAAGGAGGTAGCTAGGTCTGCTCACCGGCCGCGTTCGCAACGTGCAGGAGTTCCCGGGGCGATGGCCCATGACCCATGGGGGCATAGGTTTAGTCCGGCATGCTTGACCTCTCTATTAAGCCTAGGTTGGGTTGCGGCGTATTGTTTGGCCGAGGCCGGGCATGACCCAGGAAAGTGTGTCTGGCCAGAGTTAATCGAGCGTGGTGGGTAAGTTGGTGCACCCCTGCAGGGAAGAAAACATCTATCGATAGCCTATCCTTCAGTAACGGACACTTGGAGTTGTATCCCGATCGATACAACTAGAACTGGATACTTGAGATGATAAATGGATAGTATGGCTCTGGGATTGCTTTCTCGCAGGGAGTCGAGAAAGGATCTCTGGCCGAGGTTGATAACACTACTACTACTTTACATTATGTTGATCTGTACTCTTCTATATGCTGCAAAATGCTTGAAGATGCTAGTCTTCGATAGGCTAGGCTTTCCCCTTCTTTTCTGGCATTCTGCAGTTTAGTCCACAGATACAACCCATTTCCTTTGATACAGATGCATACTTAGTTTAGATCTTATGTAAGTCTTGCGAGTACTTTGGATGAGTACTCACGGTTGCTTTGCTACCTATTTTCCCCTATACCCGATTGTTGCGACCAGATGACGGATCCCAGGAACCAAACGACACCACTGATGACTACTACTACCCCGAGGGTGCCTACTACTACGTGATGGCCGCTGACGACCTGGAGTAGTTAGGAGGCTCCCAGGCAGGACGCCTTGCCTTTTCGATCGTTGTTGCTTTTGTGCTAGCCTTCTTAAGGCAGACTTGTTTAACTTATGTCTGTACTCAGATATTGTTGCTTCCGCTGACCCTTGTGTTTTCGAGCTTATGTATTCGAGCCCTCGAGGCCCCTGGCTTGTAATATAAAGCTTGTATTATTTTAATTTGTGTCTAGAGTTGTGTTGTGATATCTTCTTGTGAGTCCTTGATCTTAATCGTACACATTTGCATGTATGATTAGTGTACAATTGAACCGAGGACGTCACACCAGTATCTCTGAACCTCCATTGCAAGCGGTAACGAGCTCTAAGCAGTCGGACTCCACGGTGATTTTTGAGCATCCAATATCACGTACTAGTCGAAGACCAAGGTAAAGTGCCATTGCTTCTGTAGACGCAACACTTGAGGCATAACTAAAAATCTCTGCAACACCGGCAACTGCTTCCCCATGACTGTTACGCACAATAGCAGCCATTGATCCTATACCATCTTCAAAGAAAGATGCATCAGTATTTAACTTGTAAGTACCAATAAGTGGTTTCTCCCAGCCTACTCTTCTCGCCTGCTCCTGAGGAGACTTCTCTGCATAGTCTGCCGTTAGTGCTTGGATAGCGAAAGCTGGGCTAAGAGGTCATTTGACGTTCTCGCCTTTCCTTGCTTCTCTCCTTTCCCATCATATGTACCATGAGGCCACAACCACTATTTCTTTCAAGCCTACCTGTCCTAACACCGGCGACTTCCTGTGTGGCCATCATAGGATTTCTTCCAAAACTAAAGAGCCTGAAAGATCCACTGCCAAAGCTTGATCAATAACTGTATTAAGGCCAAGTGCCTTCCAAACTTGCCGAGCGCGTGTACAAGTAAACAGCAAATGGCGGGTATCTTCAGGCCCAGAACGACAAATAGGACATTCTGCCGAGACTTTAATATGCCTAGAAGCGAGAACTGCCATACCAGGAACAACACCTTTAAGAGCTCGCCAGATGAAGATTTTTATCTTACTAGGGACTTCCAACTTCCACACAGCCGACCAAATAGGATTAACATTTGAGGTCCCTTCACTACTACTAATTTTTGAACCAAACTGGTGTTCCCATTCTGAGTAGTAGGCTGACCGAACAGAAAATGAGTGTGATTTGGTCTTATGTTATGCTACAAAATCCTCGTTTAGATGCACTCATAGAGGAATTCTCAAAATTCTTCTGCATTAATTGGAAGGAAAATAATCCTGATAAGTTCCACATCCCCGGCTTTTCTTTTTAACACAAACAACATAATTCAGACAACACCCTGCAAAAAAACATAATTCAGACAAAAACGATGCAACCACTCCTCCACCGCCCCACCCCACACACATATATATAGCAGAGCTGGCCAAACGGGCCGGCCCGGCCCGGCGTAAACATGCCTGGCACGACACAGCCGCAGGGCACAATTAATAGGCAGGCCGTGCCGTGCCGGCCCACGTGCTGCACGCAGCAGCCCAAGCACACCGGCCCGTGTTGGCTTGATTTTTTTCATGAAATACCTTCGCAAAACAGGGGCGAAAAGCCAAAAAATATTGAAAATTTAAGAAAAACGATGAAGTATTATGTGGGAAAAATCAAGAGTTTTATTAGCGCCTACATCATTAAAACCTTCCATCTCAAGAAGTAAGAGAATACAAGTCATGCTCTAGAATTACAAAAAGATGAAACGTACAAAGACTGCATTATAACAATATAACTACTCAAACCCAAGCACTAGAAAAATACACATACACTACAAAAATATTGAACATATTAGAGTATTAGGTATTTATATAGGACATATATATTTCAAAAAAGGGCCATGTTGTGCCAGCATGCGTGCCCAGCCTCTAGGCCCAGGCATGGCCCATGGCATATGCCGCATGTCGGGCCTGGCCTGTTTAGCCTGAGTCATGTCGTCCCTGCGTCCTACCGGGTCGGCCCAGTTAGCACGACCCATTTGGCTAGCTTTTGATATATAGGGCATATGTGTTTTCCCAGACTAACTTTGACCACCTATTAAAGCAATAATATATGACATGTAAGTTACGCAAAACATATCGTCAAATTTGTACATGAAAGGAGCTTCCATTGATATAATTTTAGCATTATACATCTCATATACTATTATTCTTATCAATAGTCAAAGATAGTCTCGAAAAACGCATTAGTCCCTATATATGAACAGAGGGAGTACAGTTTAACATAACATACTTTGCAAGACTGAAAATAGCACCCATAACATCGATGAGTTGGCATTGACAAGAAGCACTTACACCAAGAAGAGCATCACTATAGTAAGACTACCCACAATGGGAGTAAGACTAGCCACAATGGAGAGTAACATACACTAGTAACATACACATATCCCTAGACTATGTTACTATCTTCATAGTGGGTACTAACATAAGTGTGGTGTCATGCAAAGGTTCATTTATTAGGTTATAGACTCATATTGCATTGGGACATGTGATGCTACAGTAACTAGCTAAGTTACTGTAACCATCTCTCTCCTTATTAACTCATTGCCACATAAGCAACTTCGCTGAGTTGGACTCGATGTTACTGCTGAAGTTACTCCCACTGTGACTAGTCTAACATAGATGGTAAGATCACACTTATCTAGACAAACTATATGACATGGCAAGTAATTAATGATAAAAGAGAGTCATGTAGTAACATAGCTAGTTACTAGTACTATGAGTAACATCACATATACCAAGACAATATGAATCTACAACCTAATAGATGAAGAGTTGCATGACACCCCACATATGTTACTACCCACTATGGAGATAGTAACATAGAGTAGTAATATATGCATGTTACTAGTCTAAGTTACTCCCCACTATGGGTAGTCTAAGGAATCATTTCACCGAGGACTCCATCAAGAAAATCCTCCTTGAGGCTTTTTAGGGATCTCCAGTGGGAGAGGCTGTTACAAGCGCTTAGCCAATTGAAATAAATATTGTAGAATAAAAAACCACTTTAGTGCCTTGTGCTCCAACCGTATATCCTAATAACAGGTGCTAAAAAGATTTGCCTTCGCACTGGAAACCTTATCTCACACGACAAAAAACACCCGAGCACTCAGTTCTATACTTTGCGCCGATGCCGGGCCAGGCGCCAGGATTCGATCGCCTAACTGCCGATCGAGAAGGAAATCAATCCTGGCGCCTTACCTTAGCGCCCCACATTGGACATGCCCTTAAGCCGTTTGAGGCACCTGGTTTGCTCGGGATCTAAATTCAATGAACACGCCTTGGCCTTGACGGCAAAGTCTTTGGATTAATGAGATCTCAATTGGCGAAGAAAGAAACTATCACCCATAACCGTTGAAAAGGAAGAAAAGGGTTAACCATCTTGCAAAGCAACCACACACCAAATACCAAGATTTTAAGCGAGCCGACAGATTCGATGACACAAACTCTCATAAGCCCTACGTCGGCGCTGGATTGAACATCGAGGTATGGAGAGACCAAGGAGATCTTATTCTGACACGCAATCATTGCCACCTTGTCGATGTCGCCGGAAAACCTAAACCTAAAGAAAAAATGGGAACATACGGACATGTCCTTACTCCTCTTATCACCGATGAGGCCGCCAAAAGGGGTAGAGGAAGGGGACTGGCACGACAACGTGGTGGAGGGGGAATCTCTAGCGGTGGTGGCTAGAGTTGGGGTCCATTTTTGGCTTGTATGATATGCAAACTACGCTATATGTAATAACTTTGTTTGGTGTGCAAGTCAGTTGTGGAATGGTAGTTGTCAATGTATCATTTTGGCTCGTTAATCTATTTGGGTCGGTGAATCTCAAAATAAGAATTTTTTTGGGCCCATTTGGCTCGAGATAATATGATGCCAAAATTGTGAGTTCGTGTTCCTGCTTGCCCTACCAAAAAAATTACACTATTGCTAGTCCCATCGGAGTTGTTCGATTCCCTAAAGAGAAAAGGTAATGTATCACAACATCAAAAAGTATTTTCTTAGTTAAGAACTAAGGTTTATCAAACCAGTAGGGTCATCACACTAACAATGTAAATAGCACGTGCACACAAACAAATAAAAATTGCTTGCACCCAACTTGACAAGGGGGTTGTCAGGCCCCTAGTCTTGCTAGTTACAAGATTAAAAGCAAATAGATAGTGATGAAAGTAAATTGCAAAAAAAAGTAAAATAAAAGAGCAATATCTTTGTAGGAGTTTTGTATTAATGGAGAATGGACCCGGAGGCCATAGGTTCACTAGTGACATCTCTCTCTAAAGCAGGTAGTGGCATGGTAGACAAATTACTATTGCGCAATTGATAGAAAGTAGTAATTTATGACTATGATCATTCATGGCATAATCTCACATAGGTATTATGTCTGTAATAAGTAGACCGTTAAACTTACTGATGTCTACTGATATTACTCCACCCCAAGACCACTATCCAACATGCATCTCAAAGTATTAAGTTTGCAAGAAACAGAGTAACACAGAAAGCAAGATGGCATAATGTCGACAAAAGAAATCAAGCAATAAGATTAAACTCGGTCGTTTTATGCTTAGTGTCATTCAATACGTGGCTTCGTCCTTATTGCCACTGGATTAGAGCACTTCAAGATTGAACCCACTACTATGCACCACTCCTTGTGAAGAACAACTCATCTATCTGGGCAAGTGAAGACTCATAGACTGGAAAGCATAGATAGCTACTTAATTATGTAGCAAAGAAACTTCAAGAGATTCAATATAAATCAATGAACGATCTGATCATAAATCCACACTTTATCGGATCCCCACAAACATAGCTCTAGAATTACATCAGATTGATCTCGAAAGAGAACATTTTATTGAAGATTCAAGAGAGAGAGAGGTCATCTAGCTACTACTATGGACTGTAGGTCCTGAAATAACTACTCACACACCATCATGGAGGCATCAAGGCTGATGAAGATGGCCACCCCAATGGTTTCCCAGAACAGGGCTCCATATGGGATCTCTTCAGAACAAAGGCTTGCGGCGGCAATAAAATTGCTTCGGGTCTCACTTTGAGGGTTTCGGGAATAATGGGAATTTATAGGCCAGGAATTAGGTCAAAGAAGATCATGGTGGCCACAAGGCCAGGTGGCACGGCCACTGAGGGAGTCCTGGATTAGGGGGTGTCTGGATAGCCGGACTATACCTTCGGCCGGACTCCTGGACTATGAAGATACAAGATCGAAAACTTTATCCCGTGTCCGGAAGGGACTTTCCTTGGCGTGGAAGGCAAGCTTGACGATACGGATATGTAGATCTCCTACCATTGTAACCGACTCTGTGTAACCCTAGCCCTCCCCGGTGTCTATATAAACCGGAGGGTTTTAGTCCGTAGGACGAACAACAATCATACCATAGGCTAGCTTCTAGGGTTTAGCCTCTCTGATCTCGTGGTAGATCTACTCTTGTACTACCCATATCATCAATATTAATCAAGCAGGACGTAGGGTTTTACCTCCATCAAGAGGGCCCGAACCTGGGTAAAAACATTGTGTCCCTCGTCTCCTGTTACCATCCGCCTAGACGCACAGTTCGGGACCCCGTACCCGAGATCCGCCGGTTTTGACACCGACATTGGTGCTTTCATTGAGAGTTCCTCTGTGTCGTCACTTTTAGGCCCGATGGCTTCTCCGATCATCAACAGCGATGCGATCCAGGGTGAGACTTTTCTCCCCGAACAGATCTTCGTATTCGGCGGCTTTGCACTACGGGCCAATTCGCTTGGTCATCTGGAGCAGATCGAAAGCTACGCCCCTGGCCATCAGGTCAGATTTGGAAGTTTGAACTACACGGCCGACATCCGCGGAGACTTGATCTTCGACGGATTTGAGCCACAGCCGAGCGCGCCACACTGTCACGATGGGCATGATCTAGCTCTGCCGCCGAACAGTGCCCTGGAGGCCGCACCCGCATCAGCTCCGACCCTTAATTCGGAGCCAACTACGCCAATCGAGGATGGGTGGTTGGACACCGCCTCGGGGGCTGCAATCTCTACGGCGATCGAGCCAAACACCAGCCCTATTCTCTGCGAAGCCCGTGACTCCAAGGAGCCGGACTCCTCTCCAGACTCCGAGCCCTCCGCGCCCCTACCGATCGAACCCGATTGGGCGCCGATCATGGAGTTCACCGCCGCGGACATGTAAGTGCATCTAGTGCCACCCCTAGTTGGTTTTGGAGTATTGACAACAAACCTAGTTGAGGGACTAATGTGTTTGTGAGAATTGCAGGATAACACAGGTAGAAGTCCCTCATTGATTCGGTTTTCCTACCAGAGATGACCCCTAAAAATGTATGAAGACATTGAAGTCAAAGGTGGTATGTGAAGACATTCACATTGAAGACTATGACAAGAGAAGACATCGCGTGAAGACTATGGAGTGCGAAGACTTAGCAGTTTCGTCGTTCTGTGTTTTTCCTTGTTGAGTCATAGGAACCACCGTACTGTTAAGTGGGGTCCAAGAGAACCAGTAAGAATGACTGAAGTGATGCTTAACCAAAATCCTATGTCTTCAAGTGAAGACTATGAGAGCAAAGCTTGTCCAGAGTTGGATAAGTCAGCTTTGCTTGTAGTCCAAGTAAAGTTGCCGTGTGTGTTTGAAATCTGACCGTTGGAACACATGTCAGTTCCTTAGTGACCAAGGGTCATTTCGGACAAACCAGGTCGGGTTGCCCAGTGGCTATAAATAGCCCACCCCCTACAACCATAAATGGTTGGCTGCTCAGAGTTAGAGTACGGCTTTTGTCGTTTGAGAGCAACCCACCTCGAAGCCTTTGAGAGAGAATTCCTTGCGAGGATAAAGCCCTAAACACCCAGAGCCAAAGAGTGTTAGGCATCACTTAAGTCTTCCTGTCTGTGTGATCTGAAGACTTATTACACTTGAGGACTATGAATCCTCCAGCCGGTTAGGCGTCACGTTCTGAGCATCCAAGAGTCACTGTGGATTGCTAGTGAACGAAGTCTGTGAAGGTTTGGAAGTCTACCTTGAAGACTTACCAGAGTGATTGGGCGAGGACTGGGTGTCCTTAGCTCAAGGGGAATAAGGTGAAGACGAGGTCTTCTGAGTTGAATCTCAGCCTCCCTAACCAGACGTACAGTGTCACAGCAACTGGAACTGGTCCAACAAATCATTGTCTTCAACGAGTCACTGGTTTCATCTTTCCCTTCCCTTTACTTACTGTTGGTCATTGTGAAGTCATTGCATGATTGCATTACCTTTTGTCTTCACTGAGTGACTGCTTGTTCTGATTGGCTTCACAATATCTTCCTACCTGATCTTTACTGCCTAGCTGCTATTAGTCATTGTGCTTTCACTTCATCGAATACTTGACTATGGTTTGCCTAGTGTAGTCTACCTTCCGCTGCATGGTAATAGGTTTATTTCTATCGTTTGTCTTCGAAACTTCCATGTTTTGAAGACTTTCATAAAAGTCGCCTATTCACCCCCCCTCTAGTCAATCACTAGCACTTTCAATTGGTATCAGAGCAAGGTACTCCCTTGTTCTGTGTGATTCGGTTTAACCACCTGGAGTTTTAGCTATGTCGACTGCAGGGATAGTTAAAGTCTCCGCTGCATGCCCCGTCTTCGATGGAACTGAATATCTCTACTGGAAGAATAAGATGCGCATGCATCTTGAAGCCATTGATGTCGACCTATGGTATGTCATCAAGAATGGCATTCCCAAGGCTGGTGAAGGTGTCACCACTGCTGATGTCAAGAAGTTCATTCAACTGGACTCCACTGCCAAGAACATCATCTGTGGTCATCTGACCAAAGGACAGTATGGCCGCGTGAGTGCTTTGGAAACATCTAAGCTAGTCTGGGACTGGCTCTCCAAGGTCAATGAAGGTGTTTCAACCCAGAGAGATCAGAGAATTAGTGTCCTTCGCAACCTCTTCAACCGCTTCAAGGGAAATGACAATGAGAATGTCCAGCTCACATTTGATCGACTCACTGACATCACAAATGAGCTTCAAGCTCTCGATGCCACTAAGATCACCAAGCATGAAGTCGTCAAGACACTCCTGAGATCACTTGACAGCTCGTTTGACACCCTAGCCCTGATGATTCAAGAACGTCCTGACTTCAAGACACTCGATCCGTCTGACATACTTGAGAGGCTCAACACACACGAGTTTCAGCTTTCTGAGAAAAGAGACATCTACGGTCCCAACTATGGGCGAACTCGTGCCTTGAAGGCAAAAGTTGTCTCCTCATCTGAAGAAGAATCTGACAGCAGTTCTGATGATCTTGAAGACATTGGAAAGGAGCTTGCTATGCTTGTGAATAAGTTCCAAAAATTCACCAAGAAGAAAGGTTTCAGAAAGTCTTCACGATCAAGCTCAAGGAATGATGAAGCTTCTGCTCATGACTACAAGAAGAGAACATGTGACAAGTGCAAGAAACCTGGCCACTACATCTCTGAGTGTCCGCAGTGGGACAATGAGAACAACAAGAAGAATAAGAGCAAGGAGTATGACTCTAACGACAAGAAGAACAAGAAATACTCAAAGTCTTCTTCCAAGTCTTCCTCAAAGTCTTCATCACACAAGAAGAGCTCATATGGCAAGGCACGTGCGTTTGTTGGCAAGGAAATGGATTCAAAGGAGGAGTCCGCTTCTGAGGAGGCGGAGGTGGAGTCTGAGGAGGAGTCCGATTCTGGCGTTGCGAGTCTGGCTACAGCATACGTTGCCAAGTCCATCTTCAACACTGAAGACAATGACTTCATCACCGACACCGATGCAAATGACAAGGACTACTCTGCTCCTACCTACTGCTTCATGGCACGCGGTGCCAAGGTAAACACACGCACTACTCACTATCAAACATCTAGTGAAGATGACTCTGATTGTGGCTCCAAACCCAGCTACAAAACACTTGCTAAAATTGCAATTGAACAACAGAAAGCTATGGAACATATTCAAAAACTGTTAGACAAAAGCGATGATCTGTTAGACGCTGAAATGACTCGATCTCAGTCCTTAATTGAAGACATAAAAAATCTTCACGTTAAGTATGAGGAACTTGAAAGTCGTCATGAAACGCTCTCAACAACTCATGAAAAGCTTTCCTATGATTATCTTCAAAGGAAGCAAGATCTTGAGAAATTGAGAGCGGCTCATGAAGATCTTCAAAAGGAAAATGAGTCACTTCGCGCCGAATAGATCAATTCAGCTCAGGAAGGATTTGAACCACCATGTCTTAAATGCCTTGAGCGTGATAACGCTACTTCTGTTGCTGGGTGTTCTACTGCTGCTACCATTGCAATATCTTCAACTGTTGATGTGGTAACTAACCCCTCTGCTGAGGATACCACTGCTATTGCTGATGAGAATGCTAGGTTGAAGACATTGCTTGAAACAGGGATGTACAAAAGTCTCAAAGGGCATCAGACACTATGTGATGTCCTCAAAAGGCAGATCCTGAACCAAAACCCTAGGAAAGAGGGTGTTGGGTTCGAAAGGAAAATGAATGTTGATGGCTCTTACTGGAAACCTGAGCAGTACCCCAAAAGCACATGGGTTGCTGCAAAGGAACCTTCAGCGGATCCATCCACCCTATCTGGCTTCACTTGTGCTAATCCCTTTGTTATTGATGAATCCTTTGATGCAAACTATAATCTGTTTAAGAATCAGAATGGTGAAGTGTTTGCCAGGTATATTGGTAGTAACTGCAGGAATGGGCCGCCTATGAAGAAAGTCTGGGTGCCGAAAAGGTGTTTGGAGAATCTTCCTGTGAATGTCGTCATGACACCACAAGTGAAGAAGACAAACTCCAGACCACAGGCTTCATATGGTCCAAAGGCTTCATACAGACAGAGGACTCACCTGAGTCGCACTAACGCAAATGTTTTGTAGGGAAACCTTACTCAGGCCTATGAATATGAGCGCGTTTCATCAAACCGCCATGTTCATAAGACCAAAGACTATTCTGCTTATCCTTATGAGTACTATTATCCACCTGCAAGACTTTTTGCTAGGGCTCCAAAGCCAAAGTTCTCAGATGCTGCACTTAGACTCATTGCTTCGAAGCCACCCTTGAAGATGTGGGTGGCTAAGAAAGCTTAACTCTCTTTTGCAGGGAAAGGTCTCCAGCCGAAAACCAAAATCGTCTGAAGCCATTACTGGGGACCTTAAACATCTTGTAGGGCGCAAGATCAAATGCCCAAATGGTCTTATTATGTATTTTGTTCCTGAGTCGCTTGCCACTTGCCCTATCAGTCCTAACCTTGATCTAAGCTTTCATAATCCACTTGCTCGTCAAATGTTTATGCTTCACAATTCTCTTCGTGAAGCCTATCCCCCTAACTGCACTGTAGGGTACGACACCAGCTGCTTCGGAATGGATTATTGATAGTGGGTGTACTAATCACATGACTGGCAAGCGAAGCCTTCTCATGGACTCAACCTTACGTCCATCTGACAAAAGTCACATCACATTTGGTAAAAGCAAGGTATTGGGTCTAGGTAGAGTTGCAATCTCAAAGGATCAACACATGGATAAAGTCATGCTTGTTGAATCCCTTGGTTTCAACTTAATGTCCGTCTCAATGCTTTGCGATTTAAACATGATTGTGATGTTTGGAAAATATCGTTGCCTTGTTCTAATGGAATCTGACAAGTCTCTAGTGTTTGAAGGGTATCGGAAAGATGATTTGTACGTGGTAGATTTCTCAGCAGGACCACAACTTGCCGTATATCTTCTAGCAAAAGCTTTTGAATGCTGGCTCTGGCATCGGAGGCTAGGGCATGCTGGCATGAGGAACCTCCACACCCTTGCAAGGAAGAAGCATGTCATAGGCATCGAGGGCGTCAAGTTCAAGAAGGATCACTTATGCGGTGCATGTGAAGAAGGAAAGATGACGAGGGCCAAGCATCCCTCGAAGACAATCATGACAACGACTCAACCCTTCGAACTCCTCCACATGGACCTTTTTGGTCCCACTCATTACTCAACTCTTACTACTACTGCTTGTCTCTATGGCTTTGTCATTGTTGATGATTATTCAAGATATACTTGGGTGCATATAATCCTCTACAAGACTAAAGTGCAGGATGTCTTCAGACGCTTCGCCAATCGAGCCATGAACAACTATGGCGTATAGATCAAGCACATCAGAAGTGACAATGGCACTGAATTCAAGAACACTGGTCTAGACACTTATCTTGATACTTTGGGCATTACACATGAATTCTCAGCTCCGTACACACTGCAGCAGAATGGCGTCGTGGAACGCAAGAACAGAACACTTATTGAGATGGCCCGGACGATGCTTGATGAATACAAGACTCCAAGAAAGCTCTGGCCTGAAGCCATTGATACTGCATGCCATATCATCAACCGTGTTTATCTTCACAAGCTTCTCAACAAGACATCCTATGAGCTCCTTACTGGCAAGAAGCCAAATGTTAGTTACTTCAGAGTATTTGGTGCCAGGTGCTGGATCAAGGATCCACATCACACTTCAAAATTTGCACCAAAAGCACATGAAGGTTTTATGCTTGGATATGGAAAGGATTCGCACTCCTACAGAGTCTTCAACCTTTTTCACTATAAAGTGGTTGAAACAGTAGATGTGCGGTTCGATGAGACTAACGGCTCACAAAGAGAGCACCTACCAAACGTGCTAGATGAAGTTCCATCCAGTGAATCAATCAAACTTATGGGAACTGGAGAAATCATACCATCTGAATCTCAGCCTGAACAGGAACTTATCATCTCCGCACCTGATCAAACTGAAGACAATGCTCAGCCTGAAGACAATCCTTCTAACGATGACAATGATCAGCAAGAGCAAAATCTTCATCCTGTACATCCTCGTGTTGCAAATGAAGTACAGATTGAGAGAATAATTGATAGCATCAATGCACCAGGTCCACTCACTCGTTCAAGGGCAACACAGCTAGCAAATTTCTGTGGGCACTTCGCATTCGTCTCAATATCTGAACCCAAGAAAGTTGAAGAAGCCTTCATGGAACCTGAATGGATTCAAGCTATGCAAGAAGAGCTTCAACAGTTTGAGCTGAATAATGTATGGGAACTGGTTAAGCGTCCTGATCCTCGCAAGCACAATATAATAGGCACCAAATGGATATATCGCAACAAGCAAGATGAGCATGGTCAAGTTGTCAGAAACAAAGCTCATCTCGTTGCTCAAGGGTACACTCAAGTTGAAGGGATTGACTTCGATGAAACATTTGCTCCTGTGGCTAGACTTGAAGCTATACGCATACTGCTGGCCTATGCAAATCATCATAACATTCTTCTGTATCAAATGGATGTGAAGAGCGCTTTTCTCAATGGCAAGATTGAAGAAGAAGTGTATGTTGCACAACCGCCTAGCTTTGAAGATCCAAAACATCCTGACATGGTGTACAAGCTCAACAAGGCACTATATGGCCTCAAACAAGCCCCTCGGGCTTGGTATGACACACTCAAAGACTTCCTAAAGAGCAAAGGCTTCAAACCTGGCTCCCTCGACCCCACTCTCTTCACGAAGACATATGATGGTGAACTGTTTGTGTGCCAAATATATGTGGATGACATTATCTTCGGCTGCACCAATCAGAAATACAGTGAAGAGTTTGGATATATGATGCAAGAGCAATATCAGATGTCCATGATGGGTGAGCTGAAGTTCTTCCTTGGTCTTCAAATACGTCAGCAACGCAACGACATCTTCATATCTCAAGAGAAGTACCTCAAAGATTGCCTGAAGAAATTTGATATGCAAGACTACAAAGGCTTCACGACGCTAATGCTAGCCAAACATCATCTGGGCCCCGACGACAATGGTAAAGAGTTCGATCAAAAGGTATACCACTCCATGATTGGTTCTTTACTTTATCTATGAGCATCTAGGCCAGATATTATGCTTAGTGTTTGCATGTGTGCTCGATTCCAAGCGGCACCAAAGGAATCACATCACTTAGCTGTGAAGCGAATTCTTTGATATTTGGCTTACACCCCAACATTAGGATTATGGTATCCAAAGGGCTCAGAGTTTGATCTGGTTGGATTCTCGGATGCTGATTATGCTGGTGACAAGGTGGATCGCAAGTCTACATCAGGCACATGTCATTTTCTGGGACGATCACTTGTATGTTGGTCTTCAAAGAAGCAGAACTGTGTATCTCTCTCCACCGCTGAATCTGAATACATTGCTGCTGGATCTCGCTGCGCTCAGCTTCTATGGATGAAGCAAACACTCAAAGACTATGGCATTCATCTGAAGCAAGTGCCACTCTACTGCGACAACGAAAGCGCCATCAAGATTGCCAACAACCCAGTTCAGCACTCGAAGACAAAGCACATTGAAATTCGTCATCACTTTCTCAGAGATCATGTTGTGAAGGAAGATATTGATATCATACACGTCAACACTAAAGAGAAATTGGCAGATATCTTCACCAAGCCCTTGGATGAGAAGAGGTTTTGCAAGTTACGGTGTGAGCTAAGTATCTTGGAATCCTCAAATGTCCTGTGATCAGGCACACATCCTAACACTTATGCATATTGATGACTTAGATGTGCAACACACGAAGTAAAGTATATCTTCAATCAATGAAGACTTACATTCTAAGTGTGAATACATTAATGTGGAATTTGACTTCGGAGCGCCACGATAATTGTGCGTCGTGTCTGGGTCTAATACTTCCTATACGGTGGGTAACGCCACCACCAAAATTTTCTGTTTGAAGTGTTTCACTTATGGCATTACGTTTGGTATGTCTTCACATTTGGTTTGGCTTCAATCTCAACTTGTCTTCATGATTATCTTCACTATGTTGATTTGATTGTCTTTCTCATATATATATATACTAGTGTTCTATCCTCTACAGCATTCACTTATAGCTATGTCTTCTTGTTGAATCTTTTGAACTAAGTGAATGTGATCGGACCCTAACCTCTCCATGCTTTCTATCTCAAACTCTATCTCTCCAAATCATATGCATTCTATTGAAACTGTCAAATATCTTCTCTGTGTCCTTGTCAGCAGAAGATACATAGACAAACATTAAGTCTGTTTTCAATGCTAAATTCTTTCACCTGAAACCCAGAGAAGTGGGAACGACCACCCCACAATCCAGGCGTGCGTGGGAACGTGGAACAACCTCCGATATGTTGCATGATAGCCACGTGCCCTTCAGATGTGAATCGCCAGGGGCACCTGTGTAATAACACCGTGTCGTCCCTGTCCCTATAAATACACGCCTCACCACAGTCATTATCCTTTCTTCCACTCTCGCACAAACCCTAGAACCACCGCTAGCCCTCGACGATTCCGGCAACGAAGCGCTTAGCTGCCGTGACCTCACCGACGCCGTCTTCACGCCGGCCGCGGACATCGTCTTCTCCGCCGTCGCCGTAGGAGTCCTCCGTCGCCAAGTTAGGGAACGGACGATCGAACTGCTCGGCCTCCTCTCCCACTCCGTCTAGCAGTTCTTCGTGTGGTAAATAAAACTTCCTTTTTACGGCCCCTTTGATCCTATAGATTCATCACTTTCTACCACAAGCAGTTTCTGTTCACACAAGTTGGATCTATTTCATACTGCATCTCATAATATGCCTAGTATGTTCACTTATGCTTCACAAAGTAGTTAGATTCCTCACTTGTACTTATTCGTGGATTCGTACAAATCTGGAACCAACTCTCTATCTATGAGGGAATGTCTTCGCACTATGAGGTCAATGTCTTCTAAACTGATTTATCTTCAAAATCTTCTGAGAATGCATATGACCTCTTCCCCTTCCCTCGCACCTTAATGCTGTCACAGGTACATGTCCGTGGGAGAATCCCTTGGTTCTCATAGTCTGCATTCATTTGCAGAATTCTTACAGCATCATATAAATTCTCCCGAAGCCAGTTCCTGTTTGACCCACAGGCGGAAGCCTTTGAAACCTTTGAACATGTTGAAGCCATTCAGTTTGAAGTTCATGGCTACAGAGAAATCTACAAGGAAGGGAGGCAGATAGCATCGTGGAAACACTGCTAAGGACCTGCCACCAGATCTCTATGAGCTATACAAGTCAGATCCAGAAGAAACCTATGGAGAACACAAGAACCGAATCCAATGGATTCGAAGACATTGGGCAGAGGAATGGTTCAAGTACAGATTCGTCACCGACGAATATGCTGAGAAGAGTGCCATCAAGGGCCCATGGGGAGATATCATACACAAAGGTCTTCAGCCCAAATCAAAGTCCGAAGCTATTGCTCAAGGCTTTTACCCCTGCATGCTTCGTGGACCTCAACCTGCTAATGCCGACCCATCCTCTCTGTTATGGTGTCACGAAGACTATCTCTTCAAGCGCAACTATCAATTTGCACAGAACTCTGCCAAGGAAAACAAGAAGTCATTGGGATTAGACTTCAACCCAGGCCCCTCTGCGCCACGTGCTGATGGCACACGAGAAGCTGAACCCAATCTGGTTGGGCCCTTCTACAACCTAGAAGGTCTCATCACTCATATTATGGTTCAAGGGGCAGTCATGGATCAACCTGCAGATGATGCTGAATCTGATGAAGCACCTGCACCACCGAAGCCAATGAAGCTGAAGAAGCCTAAAGCTTCAAAGTCTGCCTCAGCACCAAAAATCTTACGGGCGAAGCCACTGGCTACTGCACCTCCTGAAGACAGTGTGCAGTCTGAAGATCTATCACATATCTCCAAGAAGACTGAGATGAGAAAGAATACTGATCAGGCACTGACTGCTGCTGCTATTCTGTGCAATGACGCCATTGATCTGTCCAGCGATGAAGATCTTGCAGATGACGCTCTTGAGAAACTGATCAAGAGCAAGGAAGAAGCAGAGATCTTTAATGATTTTCCCCTCTTTGATGTGGCAATCACCCATAACTTCATTGATGAGTGGTTTGACACGCCCAACCTCAGCTTTGAAGATCTGCAACTTCCAATTGGCCTCAGTGTCGCCTTCACTAGCGCCATTGCTTCTGAGCTAGCTCTAGATCAGCACATCGTTGAACTGAAGCAAAAGATCGACTATGAGAAAGCTCAGTTAGAGAAGCACATGGCCAAGCTCAGCGTGCAAGATGTGAAAAACTTTAAGATTATGCTGCACAAGCTCAAGGAAGCTTTTCTCAAGAAGCGTGAAGAAACTAAAGGTTCTCGTGAGCGCATGAAGAGCCTGTCTGACAAGTGTGTGCAAGCCTAAAATGAGGCTGAGAAGTGCAAGGCTCTTGGTCGTCCTGGCATCGACCCAAGAATGGCTGCAAAGAAGAAGAAGCCATCAACAGACCAATCTGCACCTTCAAGGCGGGAAGAGCCACGCATAGTCTTTCCAAGCAGCATGACTGGCTCGAAGCCAAAGGTCCGGTCAACCGCTTCAGAACTGAAGAAGACGAGGACTGCCGAGGCTGAAGCCAGAAAGAGGAAAAATCCTGATGCTTCTGATGTCACTCCCTCCAAGAAGAAGCGCAGAACCAAGAAAGATCGGGCTGCTCCCACAGAGCCCCTTGTTGTAGAACCCATCTCTGTTGCTCGCCCTGATTCCTCGCATCAAGAACGATGGATAGTAGTTCATGAGCCTGCTTCCACAGAGGCTCCTGAAGCTGAAGACATTCCAGTAGTTGACCCCACCACTGCTAAAGACATTGGTCACCATGACAATGTTGAAGATGATGAAGTCCTTCCTCAGATCGAGCGCCAATTGGTATCATCGCCTGTGCTTACGCACAACGAACTCATCAGCGTTGGTTGTCCTCTGACGCCAACTGCTCAGGATGCATCGTGGGCTGATCACCCATAGAGACAAGACACTCCAAGCTCTCCCCAACCACAAGCAACCCCATCAGTGCAAGAAGAGGATGACTTTGAGGCCCGGCCAACTCCATCTTCACAGGCGTCGCCAGCGTTACGCAGGCTTCGCAAAGGACCAAGGCCCCAAGTCCCTCTTTCGAGCATTTCAGAAGGAGAAGTGAACCACCAATCTGTTGCACGTCAGGTGTTTCCAGATGCCACTCCTACTGTGACTGTCTCTGAATCTGAAGCCAAAATGGCTGAAGATGTTCCGGCTGCATCAGCCAATGAAGAAGAAGCCCCAAGAGTTGCTACACCCCCGTCTCACCAAGATGTTGTTCTCGAGGAGAACGTGACTGAACCTCCAGCTTCTGAAGTGGAGGTTGAGAATCGTGAGGCTACCACTAATACCACTGAAGCCAATGACGTGGTCATGGCTGAAGACACTGTGGAGCCTGCACCTAACACTGTGCCAGAGGCCAATGAAGCCAATGATGCACCTGCAACAGATGTGCAGCCTGACGCCTCTGTTGATGCCACTGGTCCTGTTCTGCCACCAAGGCCACACACTATCGAGCAAGCATTCAACTATGGCCAACTTATCACTGTCAAATGGCCTTTTCTGACTCCTTTGCCTACTGGTGGTCCTTAGTTTGACTATCACGTTGAGCACAGGCCTCAGGTTCAGAAGCCAATACCAAGGTTGCCCAGGTTTCCAGGTACTGCATCTACACCCGGATCTTTTAATATCAATGGATTCAAGGCACACAACACCTTCTTTGATAGCGCCAAGAACCCCTACACCAAGGCCAGAATATCTTCTGATTGGTTCTGGAGCTATCAGCAGCGCAGTTATTACTCATGCATTCTGTAGAATCAAGGTCGCATTTTCCCACATATGCGTCTTGACACTAAAGCCATAACTGGTCTGCCTTGTTTGGAAGAAGCTCTGGATTGCTTCAGAGAGTCTGGATTGTTGCCATTCGTCACTGACAAGGAGCACTGGAACGAAGAATTGCTGCTCCAATTCTACGCCACTCTTCATATTCGTGGCTACAACAGAGATCCGAAGACTTGGGTCCTTGAGTGGATGAAAGGCAATGTTCATCACGAAGCCAAAGCCTTTGATATCATTGAGCTCACTGGTCTGCCCACTCCAGGAGATCTTTATGAACCTGGTTGTCAGCTTCACAGTGCAGCTATGGAGAGCATTTTTCACAAGCCTGAACCAAACATGAGTCAGATGCTTAGCATGATGAAGCCTTTGCCTCCAGATGCTGCATATCCTAAGGAGTTCTTTGTTGAAGACCTTGAGTATCTGCCACGCACTATCTATCACATTATAAGGCGAACTCTTTGGCCCATCAAAGGACATTCTCCACATGCAAAGCTGGAAGGTGCAATGAAGACTTTGGTCTTCCATATTCTTCACGGCAAATGCTTCAATGCACAAGACTTCTTCATCCGCCAACTTGTTGCATCAGGATCTGATCTCTTTGGCTTGAAGTTTTACGCTCCATGGATTATGCGGCTGATCAAACTACACTCAGCTGTCTCCTATCAGCCCTCTGCTCGCAATCATCGGATCTTTCTGCCTGACGTCGATATGTCAGTTGAAGCCATCTATCCAGATCCTGCCAAGGAGCCCCTTTGTCTTCAGAATGCTGATAAGCAAAGTTTCTCTCAACACATTGAAGGCGACCCAGCAGTCACTCGTGTTTATCCTCTGGCTGGTACTACCCGTGCACCTCATCATGCCCTCACTGAAGCCACTGAAAGCACCATTGCACAACGGCCCAAGAAGCGATCCCGTGTTCTCAATGACCGAGAGCTTCTGGTTGCCCTTCATCAGAAATAGGATAAGCATCATGACTGGCTGAAGTGCCAAATGCAAAGCCTCTTGGTGGACGTAAACAGGATTCGCAACCTTGCCACCAAGAATGCCTTTGTTGCCCATGAAACCTGTCGGCGTACATGGAAAGGGCTGATGCTTATGTGTTCTGAAGATGATCTTCAAGAGGATGGCTTCTCTGAACGCTTCAAGTTTGACTCAACACCTCCAAGAAGGACTGTGCTGCGGCGTAATCCGTCTCTTGAAGACTCTGAGTTCTCCTCCTCTGCTGCAATAGTGAATGCACGTGTCATCGATGATGAAGACGATGCTACTTCACCACCTTCAGCGCGAATCAACACTGCACCGAGTTCGTCTGCACCGCCAACCAACACCGAAGACCCTGCTGCTTCACCAACTCCTCACGGGGATGAGTAGGTACTCTATGTCTTCAAACCTTTTTGGTCCTTACTGACAAAAGGGGGAGAAGCATATGAGTTTGATAGTCTTCAACCTGGTTCATATGGGCGGTAGTTTTATATTTTGCCTAGTGTTTACAACTCTCGCGTCTTGATACATTTGGTTCTTTGAGTTGTAACACTCAAACTCGATGGTCGTCTGCTACTTATTTGCTATTCTGTGATGCGATGATAAATCCCGCATGTGCGGCGATAAATTCCGCACTTAGATCATTTTGCAGACGTCCATTTTTCATTATGCATGTCATTATCTTCACATACTTTTCATGCATGATAAATTCTCATCATAAGTTGAAGAGGATCTCCACAAGTACAACCTGCCATGTGCATTTGCATACCAAAGGCAAATTACTTATATGCACATCTTCAGGGGGAGCCTTTGCCACTTATGAAGACAATAACCTATCCTTTACAATTTCACATATTTTATTCCCCGTTGAAAACTTCAACTAGTTTGTCATCAATCACCAAAAAGGGTGAGATTGTAAGTGCATCTAGTGCCACCCCTAGATGGTTTTGGAGTATTGACGACAAACCTAGTTGAGGGACTAATGTGTTTGTGAGAATTGCAGGATAACACAGGTAGAAGTCCCTCATTGATTCGGTTTTCCTACCAGAGATGACCCCTAAAAATGTATGAAGACATTGAAGTCAAAGGTGGTATGTGAAGACATTCACATTGAAGACTATGACAAGAGAAGACATCGCGTGAAGACTATGGAGCGCGAAGACTTAGCAGTTTCGTCGTTCTGTGTTTTTCCTTGTTGAGTCATAGGAACCACCGTACTGTTAAGTGGGGTCCAAGAGAACCAGTCAGAATGACTGAAGTGATGCTTAACCAAAATCCTATGTCTTTGAGTGAAGACTATGAGAGCAAAGCTTGTCCAGAGTTGGATAAGTCAGCTTTGCTTGTAGGCTAAGTAAAGTTGCCGTGTGTGTTTGAAATCTGACCATTGGAACACGTGTCAGTTCCTTAGTGACCAAGGGTCATTTCGGACAAACCAGGTCGGGTTGCCCAGTGGCTATAAATAGCCCACCCCCTACAACCATAAACGGTTGGCTGCTCAGAGTTAGAGTACGGCTTTTGTTGTTTGAGAGCAACCCACCTCGAAGCCTTTGAGAGAGAATTCCTTGCGAGGATAAAGCCCTAAACACCCAGAGCCAAAGAGTGTTAGGCATCATTTAAGTCTTCCTGTCTGTGTGATCTGAAGACTTATTACACTTGAGGGCTGTGAATCCTCCAGCCGGTTAGGCGTCGCGTTCTGAGCATCCAAGAGTCATTGTGGATCGCCGGTGAATGAAGTCTGCGAAGGTTTGGAAGTCTACCTTGAAGACTTACCAGAGTGATTGGGTGAGGACTAGGTGTCCTTAGCTCAAGGGGAATAAGGTGAAGACGAGGTCTTCTGAGTTGAATCTCAGCCTCCCTAACCAGACGTACAGTTGTCACAACAACTGGAACTAGTCCAACAAATCATTGTCTTCAACGAGTCACTGGTTTCATCCTTCCCTTCCCTTTACTTACTGTTGGTCCTTGTGAAGTCATTGTATGATTGCATTATCTTTTGTCTTCACTGAGTGACTGCTTGTTTTGATTGGCTTCACAATATCTTCCTACCTGATCTTTACTGCCTAGCTGCCATTAGTCATTGTTCTTTCACTTCATTGAATACTTGACTATGGTTTGCCTAGTGTAGTCTACCTTCCGCCGCATGGTAATAGGTTTATTTCTATCGTTTGTCTTCGAAACTTCCATGTTTTGAAGACTTTCATAAAAATCGCCTATTCACCCCCCTCTAGTCGATCACTAACACTTTCAGGACATCTTTCAGCACTCGCCCTTCGGTGATATTCTAAATTCACTAAAGTCTCTCTCTTTATCAGGAGAGCCCTAGCCGGACTATGGTCAGCAAGGTTGGGATGCGGATGATGAAGAAATTCAAAGCCCACCCACCACCCACTTCGTAGCCACTGTCGATGATTTAACCGACATGCTCGACTTCGACTCCAAAGACATCGACGGTATGGACGCCGATGCAGGAGACAATCAAGAACCAGTGCCTATAGGGCACTGGAAAGCCAACTCGTCATATGATATATACACGGTGGACACCCCAAAAGAAGGCAATGGCGATGGAACAGTGGAGGATGACCAGTGACGCCGCTCTAAATCCCGCCAAAGAAAAAACGGTGATTCCAGCACGGGAGGTAATAACACCCCGGACAGTGCCGAAGACAACTACCTCCAGCAATATTCAGCACAGGAGGATGGAGAAGCCAGCCCTCATGAGAGAGCGGCAGACAGAGAGGTCGAGGACGATAATTACATGCCTCCCTCTGAAGACGAGGCAAGCCTCGACGACGATGAATTTGTCATGCCGGAGGATCCCGTCGAACAAGAGCGTTTCAAACGCAGGCTTATGGCCACGTCGAGCAGCCTCAAGGAAAACAGCAACAGCTTAGAGCTGATCAAGATTTGCTAGCCGACAGATGGACTGAAGTCCTTGCGGCCGAAGAGTATGAACTCGAACGCCCCTCCAAGAGCTACCCAAAGCGCAGGTTGCTACCCCGATTAGAGGAGGAAGCACCTAAACCTACATCACCAGCGCATGATGCGGCCGACCGGCCACCCTGTGGCCGCGACAGAGAGGCCTCTCGGCCCTCCACTCAAGCCGCACCCCGGCGCCGCTCAAAAAATACCAAGGCACGGGAAAATGCACCAGACCTGCGAGATATATTGGAGGACAAGGCAAGGCAAACAAGATCGATCTACGGATCGTGTGGGCGCCCCACGGCACGAGACGGTAATCGTCACTCCGGATACAGTAAATCCGGCCGGGCCGAACACAGTAGACAAAGCTCGTTTGAGCTGCGTCGTGATATAGCCCAATAGAGAGGTGCCGCACACCCACTATGCTTCACAGATGAAGTAATGGATCATCAAATCCCCGAGGGTTTCAAACCCGTGAACATCGAATCATACGATGGCACAACAGATCCTGCGGTATGGATCGAGGACTATCTCCTTCATATCCACATGGCCCACAGTGATGACCTACACGCCATCAAATACCTCCCACTCAAGCTTAAAGGACCAGCTCGGCATTGGCTCAACAGCTTGCCAGCAGAATCAATTGGTTGTTGGGAGGACCTGGAAGCCGCATTCCTCGACATTTTCCAGGGCACTTATGTGCGACCACCAGACGCCGATGACCTAAGCCACATAATTCAGCAGCCAGAGGAATCGGCCAGACAATTCTGGACACGGTTCCTAACCAAGAAAAATCAAATCGTCGACTGTCCGGACGCAGAGGCCCTAGCAGCCTTCAAGCATAACATCCGCGACGAGTGGCTTGCACGGCACCTAGGACAGGAAAAGCCGAAATCTATGGCAGCCCTCACGACACTTATGACCCGCTTTTGCGCGGGAGAAGACAGCTGGCTAGCTCGCAGCAATAACATGACCAAGAGCCCTGGTAATTCGGATACCAAGGACAACAGTGGTAGGTCACGTCGCAACAAGCAAAAGCGCTGCATTAATGGCGACAATGCTGAGGATACGGCAGTTAATGCCGGATTCAGAGGCTCTAAACCCGTTCAGCGGAAAAAGCCATTCAAAAGAAATACTCCGGGCCCGTTCAGTTTGGACCGAATACTCGACCGCTCATGCCAGATACATGGCACCCCCGAAAAACCAGCCAATCACACCAACAAGGATTGTTGGGTGTTCAAGCAGGCAGGCAAGTTAAATGTCGAAAGCAGAGACAAGGAGCTGCATAGCGATGACGAGGAGGAGCCCCGGCCGCCGAACAACAGTGGACAGAAAGGTTTTCCCCCACAAGTGTGGACGGTGAACATGATATACGCAACCCACGTCCCCAAGAGGGAGCGGAAGCGTGCGCTAAGGATGTATACGCGATGGAGCCAGTCGCCCCAAAGTTCAACCCATGGTCTTCCTGCCCAATCACTTTTGATCGAAGGGACCACCCCACTAGCATCCGTCATGGCGGATTCACCACATTGGTTCTAGACCCAATTATTGACGGATTTCACCTCACTAGAGTCCTTATGGATGGCGGCAGCAGCCTGAACTTGCTTTACCAGGATACAGTGCGGAAAATGGGCATCGATCCCTCGAGTATTAAACCCACTAAAACGGCCTTTAAAGGCGTCATACCAGGTTTAGAGGCCAACTGTACAGGCTCAGTTACACTTGAAGTGGTCTTCGGATCTCTGGATAATTTCTGAAGAGAGGAGTTAATCTTCGACATAGTCCCGTTCCGTAGTGGCTATCATGCACTGCTCGGGCGAACCGCATTTGCCATGTTCAATGCGGTGCCGCACTACGCATACCTCAAGCTCAAGATGCCAGGCCCTCGAGGAGTCATCACGGTCAATGGAAACACCGAACACTCTCTCCGAACGGAGGAGCATACGGCGACTATCGTAGTGGAAGTACAAAGCAGCCTCTCAAGGCAATTCTCCAGTCCGGCCATTAAACGTCTGGACATCTTCAAGCGTGCCCGGAGTAACCTACAACAAGACCACCTGTCATGTTTTGAGCAAGCGTAGCAATGCGGCCCCAACCCCAGCCCTCGTGAACTTGCGAAACCAGTGTTGCGCGTACATAACTACGCTCTGGAAATACCATGGGCACAGGGGGAGGGGCACCATCACGGCACGCCCGAAACGCGGCTTAAACCGCACTAGGGGCTGCCGATTTCTTAATTTTCTCTTATTTTCAGGACTCCATTCTTCGGAAGGCTTGTCCGGCAGTACAATTTCCGCACAAACGATACAACCAGGGAAGCAGAAAGATACGCCGCACTACGGAACTCTAAGGTGGTCTCTATAACAAGCAGTATACCTGTTTCACATAACATTCCGCAGCTCGCCCCTGGAAAGGACATGTTAAATAGTCCCATCTTTTGCTTATCGCACTGTTTGTATCGTTCTGCTTTGATCGTAGCCTTTTTAAATAAACAATGCATAGCTTCCGTCTATTATTGCATTACTCCTTTTTACGAATATATGTTCATTAATGACATGTTGCACCCGTACACTTTGGTACGACCAATACGCCGGGGGCTTAAGTACCCCACAACACGGTGTGAGAAGTCCGAACACTTTCACAAGTGCGGCACCCCGAACTTATAGCATTATATGCATCGACTCCGAATCATGTCTTGGGTCAATAGTTGGGTTTGCCCGGCTCCTATGTTTTGGTACCTTACGTTCCGTTATATCGGCTAAGGTAGCACTAGGAGAACTACTGCGATTGTGCCCCAGTTGAGCTGGGTAAGCACCTTAGTAGAGAAAGCTAAAACTGACCGTCATGATGAGGCGAGAGCTGGTCGCTGTTCGAGAGGTTTTCGAGTCCCTAAAGACTTATGCCGCTTAGAGCGAGGAGTCGGCTTTGTCTGGCCTAGGCGTGGATAGCGCCCCGAACTCGGTCTTCCGAACACTAGGGGCTTCACCGAAATTTAAAATTATAGAATTCTATGGCTAAGTGAGAGTGTTCAAGTATTATAGTCCGATTGCCTTGTTCGTTGTGTTGAGCGCCTCCCTCGAAGGACCCAAGAATGGGAAAAAGAGCGCTCATGTTTATCCCGAACACCCCAGCACTCGTGGCATGGGGGAAGAAGCTGACGACTCGCCATCTCCCAAATTTGATAAACGGCCGCACAGAAGGTAATATTTTAAATTCAAAAAGCATTGCTTAGCGCACATGAACAAGTTTTCAGCGCACAGGACAAAATGAGCGAGTTTACTCAAAAATTACATCCCTGGAACATTCATCCGCCATAAGGCAGGCCCCCTTCAGAACACCCTCATAATACATCTCGGGCTTGCGATGCTCCTTGCCCGGCGGTGGCCCGTCCTTCACAAGCTTCTCAGCATCCAGCTTGCCCCAGTGCACCTTCGCACGGGCAAGCGCCCTACGGGCACCCTCGATGCATACGGAGCGCTTGATGACTTCGAGCCTTGGACAGGCCTCCACCAGCCGCCTCACCAGCCCGAAGTAGCTCCCAAGCATGGCCTCTCCAGGCCACAGCCGGACTATGAGGCCCTTCATGGCCTGTTCGGCCACCTTATGGAGCTCGACCAGCTGTTTCAGCTGGTCACTTAAGGGCACCGGGTGTTCGGCCTCAGCATAATGAGACCAGAACACCTTCTCCGTCGAGCTTCCCTCCTCGGCTCGGTAGAAGGCGGCGGCATCCGACACGCTACGGGGCAAGTCTGCGAATGCTCCTAGAGAGCTCCGGATTCGGCTAAGTAACAAGTAATTCACTTTTACGTGCTTTCTTTGCATAAAGAATGCCTTCCCCGCCGCTATCTTTTTTATTGCCTCAACCTCCTTGAGGGCCTTCTGGGCTTCGGCCTTGGCAGACTTGGCATCTTCAATGGCCGCCGCGAGCTTAGACTCTCGCGTCTTCGAGTCAAGCTCCAAACTCTCATGTTTTTTCATGAGAGCCTGGAGCTCTTGCCGCACCTCGCCAACCTGCGTCTCATGCTTCTCTCGCTCGGTGCGCTCTGTGGCCGCCCTCTTCTCGACCTCGGAAAGCGCTTGCTTAAGGGTCGCCACCTCAGTTGTGGCCCCTACAATAGCCACGTTAATCCTGTCACTTTTTGCAATTGCACCTTTCACATATTTAAATAAGGTATTTCTTACCTTCCTTCTCCTCGAGCTGCTGCTTGGCTAGGCCGAGCTCTTGCTTGGACCGCTCGAGGTTCTGCTTCAGCATGCCCACCTCCGTAGTCAGTGCGGCAGATGCTAGCAGCGAAGCCTGCATACGCATATTGACTTACTTTTGTTAGACTCCTGCGAACGTTATTAGATCCTCTATTCGGCTTTTCTTTCCGAACGCCAAACAGAGCATCAGGGGCTACTGTCTATGCGGTAATATTTTTACATATCTTTTCCTTACCTCAAAGCCTGTTAGAAGGCTGGCACAGGCTTCAGTCAGTCCGCTCTTGGCGGACTGGACCTTCTGGATCACCGCACTCATAACAGTGCGGTGCTCCTCGTCGATGGAGGCGCCGTTAAGCACCTCCAGCAAATTGTCCGGTGTCTCTGGTTGGACGGAGGTCACCGGCTCGGTAGGCTTGCTCCTCTTGGAAGGAGGCCGCCTGCTGGAGTCCGGAACCGTTGAAGGTTCCGGCGCGGTGTCCGGCTCAAGGCCGGACTTGGAGCCCTTGGGGGTTCTATCCCCTTTACGCCTGGAGTCCGGGAGGTCGCCTTGCGGCGCCTCTAGGACCACCTCCTCCTGGCTTGGAACCTGTTGGGACAGCACCTCGGTGTCGTCCGTAGGGTGGGGGGAGGTAGCGGGCGGAAGTGAATTCACGTCTGACGAATCCAGGGAGCCGCTCGACGACTCGTCGAGCCCGGCCTTGGGCGGACTGCATAGTCATATTCGGCGTAAGGAGGAGCTGTGAAAGAAAGGAACACTATGAATTGCTCTGGTGTCTGAATACTTACGATCTCGCCAGGGGCTTGGTCCTGTGTGGCCACTCCTCTTCGCCGTCATCGGCGTCGGCGGAGTAGTCCGGAGGAGGGGTCTTCCCCTTCTTGGACCCTTCGGCCTCCCCAGTTGGGGCGGCCTTCCTTTTCTTCCCTCCCCCCACTGGAGGGGGAGAGGTCTCTTCTTCCTCCTCCTCGTCTTCATGGGAGGAGTGCATCTTGGAGTCGTCGGATCATGAATCCGACACCTCCTGGTGCCGGGCACTCTTTCGAGTCCCCGTGGCCTTCTTCTTGGCCTTCTTCTCCGGCACCACATAGGGTGTCAGAACCAGCAGCTTCGCCAAGCGAGCGTCCGCTGGGCCTTCGGGCAAAGGAGCCGGACAGTTGATCTGTCCGGGCGTCTCCTGCCGATCTTGTCAAAGTTAAGGGAGCTTAGATCCCGCATGGAGTCAAACTATGAAAAAATAACACCTTGTAAAAGTTAAAAACAGCTTACCGCACTAGCGTGACGCTGCATGCTGAATCCGCGATCCTCGGTAGCGGATGCGGGGGCCTCGGCGCCCTTGAAAAGCACCTTCCAGGCATCTTCGTACGTCGTGTCGAAGAGCCTGCTCAGAGTTCGGTGCTGCGCTGGGTCGAACTCCCACAGGTTGAAAGCCCGTTGTTGACACGGGAGGATCCGGCGGATGAGCATAACCTGGACTACGTTGACAAGTTTGAGCTTCTTGTCCGCCAGGGTTTGGACGCATGTTTGGAGTCCGGTCAGCTCTCCTTTTTTACCCCACGACAGGCCCATCTCTTTCCAGGAGGTGAGCCGTGTAGGGGGTCCGGATCGGAACTCGGGGGCTGCGACCCATTCAGGGTCGCGAGGCTCGGTGATGTAAAACCACCCCGATTGCCACCCCTTTAGGGTCTCCACGAAGGAGCCCTCGAGCCATAGGACGTTGGGCATCTTTCCCACCATGGCGCCTCTGCACTCCGCCTGGGTGCCATGCACCACCTTCGGCTTGACATTGGAAGTCTTGAGCCATAGGCCGAAATGGGGGCGGATGCAGAGGAAAGCCTCGCACACGACGATAAACGCGGAGATGTTGAGGACAAAGTTCGGGGCCAGATCGTGGAAATCTAGGCCATAGTAGAACATGAGCCCCCGGACAAATGGGTGGAGAGGGAAGCTCAGTCCGCGAAGGAAATGGGGGAGGAACACCACCCTCTCATGGGGCCTAGGGGTGGGGATGAGCTGCCCCTCTTTGGGAAGCCGGTGCGCAATGTCGTTAGACAAGTATCCGGCCTTCCTCAGTTTTTTGATGAGTCCCTCCATGACGGAGGAGACCATCCACTTGCCTCCCGCTCCGGACATGGCTGGAGAAGGTTGAGGTGGGGTGTGCAGACTTGGGCGCTGGAGCTCGAGTGTGTGGAAATGGATAGGCAAAGGAGGAAGAAGGCGTGGATGAAAAGGTGGACCCTTATCCCCTTATATGGGCGTACGTGACTATGCGTCCCCACCAGCCTGGTAAAACTCTCTTATCTCCCAAGCCCGTAATCAATGGCGCGGTTGGGTTACCCACGCCCTTATTGATGAGAATCCCGGAATAAGGGAACACGATCTCTGCTTTGACAAGACGTGTCAAGGAAACCGGCTCGCTAAACGCGCTGAGGTGGGACAGTAAAATGATTCAAATAAAGACTTGGTCGTGGTGTGATGTCACGCTATGGAATACGTCAGCAGATTAGATTTGTGTAAATATTATTCTCTCTATGGCAATATGTGGAAACTTATTTTGCAGAGCCGGACACTACCTTTGTGTTCAAAATCTTCTATGAAGTACTTGGAGGAGGAACCCGCCTTGCAATGCCGAAGACAATCTGCCGCCGGACTCGTCGTCATTGAAGCCCGGTTCAGGGGCTACTGAGGGAGTCCTGGATTAGGGGGTGTCCGGATAGCCAGAATATACCTTCGGTCGGACTCCTGGACTATGAAGATACAAGATCGAAGACTTTGTCCCGTGTCCGGAAGGGACTTTCCTTGGCGTGGAAGGCAAGCTTGGCAATACGGATATGTAGATCTCCTACCATTGTAACCGACTCTGTGTAACCCTAGCCCTCCCTGGTGTCTATATAAACCGGAGGGTTTTAGTCCGTAGGATGAACAACAATCATACCATAGGCTAGCTTCTAGGGTTTAGCCTCTCTGATCTCGTGGTAGATCTACTCTTGTACTACCCATATCATCAATATTAATCAAGCAGGATGTAGGGTTTTACCTCCATCAAGAGGGCCCGAACCTGGGTAAAAACATCGTGTCCCTCGTCTCCTGTTACCATCCGCCTAGACGCATAGTTCAGGACCCCCTACCCGAGATCCGCCGGTTTTGACACCGACAGCCACCCCCTAACCATGCAATCTACCCTTGTGGGGCCCTCAAGCATCCTCTCGATGACTCCTGAAGCTTCAGCACTCCTTTTGGTCCAGAAAAAATCGGCAAAAATGGCATCGTGTTTGGACCTTCGTAGGTATCAATTTTCTGTAAAATCAAAAGCAAGCAAAAAATAACAACCGACACTGGGCAGTAAATTAATATGTTAGTCCAAAAAAATAATATAAAATGATGGCAAAAGTATGTACGAATGATAATATTATAGCATGAAACAATCAAACATTATAGATACATTAGAGACGTATCAACTATCTCCAAAAAATTGGCACGAGGCACCAATTCCCCCGACCTTAGCCGCCACCAAGTCTCCCCCGTGCCATCGCCTCGATTCCCCCTTCTCCCTCATTTGGCAATTCATAGGTGGAGAAAGGAGTTGGAAACCGAAAGTTCAATCATGGCCTTAAGCATATTTTGATGTTGATGATAATATACATACAAGGGACTAATTATGTTTGCTAACTGAATACACATGTTTTAGTCCCCAAGGAAAATTATGTGTGTGGATCAAAGGACCCCCCCAATGGATATGACTCAAGAATGGTGCAATAATGACAAGAAGCAAAGCTTTCAGTTTATGTCTTGAGCTATATGGATCCCGAACAATTAAGAGGGGGTCAAAGGGGTTTGTGATGGATTTGCAAAGAGAGCCTTGGCTTAGTGGTTGGGCTTGTAGTTGTGCAGCCTAGCGACCCGAGTTCAATTCCTAGAATTGACAGGTGATGCATGATACGTCTCCAACGTATCTATAATTTTTGTTGTTGTTCTAGGCTCTTATATTATTTGTTTTGGATGTTTTACATGCATTAATATGCTTTTTTACATTATTTTTGGGACTAACCTATTAACCTAGAGCCTAGTGCTAGTTTCTATTTTTCCCTGTCTTTGAGTTTCGCAAAAAAGAAATACCAAACGGAGTCCAAACAGAATGAAACCTTTGCGATGATTTTTATTGGACCGGGAGACTTGGAGATGAAGTCGGAGGAGCCACGAGGCGGCCACAAGGACGGAGGGCACGCCCAGGGGGGTAGGGCGCGCCCCCACCCTTGTGGGCCCCCCGTGACCCTCCTGACCTAATTCTTTCGCCTATATATTCCCAAATATCCTAAAACCACCAGACGCATCCACGAAAACACTTTTCCACTGCCGCAACCTTCTGTACCCGTGAGATCCCATCTAGGGACCTTTTCCGGCACCCTGCCGGAGGGGGATTCGATCACGGAGGGCTTCTACATCAACTCTATTGCCCTTCCAATGAAGCGTGAGTAGTTTACCACAGACCTGCGGGTCCATAGCTAGTAGTTAGATGGATTCTTCTCTCTCTTTGATTCTCAATACCATGTTCTCCTCAATGTTCTTGGAGATCTATTCGATGTAATACTTTTTTACGACGTGTTTGCCGAGATCCGATGAATTGTTGATTTATGATCAGCTTATCTATGAATATTATTTGAATCTTCTCTTAATTCTTTTATGCAGGATTTGATATCTTTGTAATTCTCTTTGAACTATCGGTTTGGTTTGGCCAACTAGATTGGTTTTTCTTCCAATGGGAGAAGTGCTTAGCTTTGGGTTCAAACTTGCGGTGTCCTTTCCTAGTGACAGTAGGGGCAGCAAGGCACATATTGTATTGTTGCCATAGAGGATAAAAAGATGGGGTTTTCATCATATTGCTTGAGTTAATTCCTATACATCATGTCATGTTACTTAATGCGTTACTCTGTTATTCATGAACTTAATACTCTAGATGCAGGCAGGAGTCGGTCGATGTGTGGAGTAATAGTAGTAGATGCAGAATCATTTCGGTCTACTTGACACGGATGTGATGCCTATATTCAAGATCATTGCCTTAGATATTGTCATAACTTTGCACTTTTCTATTAATTGCTTGGCAGTAATTTGTTCACCCACTGTATTATTTCTATCTTGAGAGAAGCCTCTAGTGAAACCTATGGCCCCGGGTCTATTTTCCATCATATAAGTTTCTATTTTCCATCCTACAAGTTTCTGATCTACTATTTTTGCAATCTTTTACTTTCCGACCTATAAACGAAAAATACCAAAAAAAATTACTTTATCGTTTATCTATCTCTATCAGATCTCACTTCTGCAAGTAACTGTGAAGGGATTGACAACCCCTTTATCGCGTTGGGTGCAAGTTGTTTGATTGTTTGTGCAGGTATTCAGTGATTTGTGCATCGTCTCCTACTGGATTGATACCTTGGTTCTCAAACTGAGGGAAATACTTATCTCTACTTTGCTACATCACACTTTCCTCTTCAAGGGAAAAACCAACACAAGCTCAAGAAGTAGTAGGAAGAATTTCTGGCGCCGTTGCCGGGGAGATCTACGCCAAGTCAAGACATACCAAGTACCCATCATAAACTCTCATATCTTGCATTACATTATTCGCCATTCGCCTCTCATTTTCCTCGCTCCCACTTCTAAAACGAATTTAAAAAAGATTTGCCTTTTCTTCGCCCCTCTTCCATTCGTCTTCTTCGTTTGCTTTTGGTGTGCTTGTGCGTTTGATCGTTTTTCTTGCTTTCATGGCTAGTCCTCCCATTATTGTGAGCACTCCCGATAATGAAGTGCTCAATTTTAAATAAAGGGATGGACAAAATTTAAAAGATGCTTGCTATAGAATTTGTAATGCTCAAAATAGATCTACTCGAAAGCAATCTACTGCCGTTCTTCTCCGCAATTTTTATGTGGGTGTTACTCCTTGGAATAGATATGTTCTAGATACCATTACCGGGGGGGGGGGGGATTTCTTGGGGAGCCATACTTTTGATTCTTACAATGCCATGATAGATTTGTTAGGCCCACCACCTCTTTTGATTAATGGAACTGTTTTAACCTTGGAACATGTGTTGCAAAGGCTTGATATTATTGATAATAAAATTGCTATCATTGAGTTGATTGAAAATTTGGATAAAAAGATTCATAATCAGATTACTCAATATGGATCTAAGGTAGGAGTTACTTTAAAGAATATTAGAGAAAAGGAACCCATAGTCATTGAAAAGATAGATCAAGATTCTACTAGAATTGGAAAATTAGAGGATATTATTACCAACTTGGGTTCCACTTTTTCCTCCATTAAAACTTCTCAAAATCTTCCTCCTACTAAGACTGCCAAGTTTATTTACGTTCCTCAGAATAAGGGTGAATCTTCTAGTAAAGAAAATGAAGATCTCAAAACAATAAGTGTTCACCCCAATTTCTTCAATATTATTAAGGAACCGATTGCCACAAGTGAATTTCTGGATTTCTTGCCTAGGAGTTTGATCATTGATAAAACCAAAGAACCTACTAAGAATTACAAGTGCACAACTGAAGAATTGCATACCAAAGATGACAATACCTAGATCTATTCATGTTTTTATGCCTAGCTAAGGGCGTTAAACCATAGCGCTTGTTGGGAGGCAAACCAATTTTATTTTTGTTCTTTACAATTTGCCTCTGCTTTGCAATAAATAATTCATCTAGCCTCTGTTTAGACGTGGTTTTTGTGTCTTAATTAGTGTTTGTGCCAAGTAAGACCTTTGGGATGGCTTACGGTGATAGTTGATTTGATATTTCTGAAAAACAGAAACTTTTACGCCCAGGAAAACAATTCTCGTTTTTAACAGAAGCGTGATAAAACACTGATTCTTTTTGAAGAAGATTAATAAACAAATTTCTTAGGTTGTCCTAATTTTAAAGAATTTTTGGAGTTACAGAAGTATTCGAGAATTACAGATTCCTATAGACTGTTCTATTTTTGACAGATTCTGTTTTCTTTGTGTTGTTTGCTTATTTTGATGATTCTATGAGTAGTATCGGGGGGTATGAACCATGGAAAATTTGGAATACAGTAGATATTACACCAATATAAATAAAGAATGAGTTCACAACAATACCAGAAGTGGTGATTTATTTTCTTATACTAACGGAGCTCATGAGATTTTCTGTTGAGTTTTGTGTTGTGAAGTTTTCAAGTTTTGGGTAAGGATTTGATGGACTATGGAATAAGGACTAGCAAGAGCCTAAGCTTGGGAATGCCCAAGGCACCCCAAGGTAATATTCAAGGACAACCAAGAGCCTAAGCTTGGGGATGCCCCGGAAGGCATCCCCTCTTTCGTCTTCGTCTATCAGTAACTTTACTTGAGCTATATTTTTATTCACCACATGATATGTGTTTTGCTTGGAGCGTCTTGTATGATTTTAATATTTTCTTTTTAGTTTGCCACAATCATCCTTACTGTACACACCTTTTGAGAGGGACACGCATGAATCATGATTTATTAGAATACTCTATGTGCTTCACTTATATCTTTTGTGCTAGGAAATTTTGCTCCAGTGCTTCAGTTATATCTTTTTAGAGCATGGCGGTGGTTTTATTTTGAGAGTCTTTAAACAGCATGGTAATTTGCTTTGGTTATAAATTTAGTCGTAATATGATAGGCATCCAAGAGGGATATAATAAAAACTTACATATGAAGTGCATTGAATACTATGAGAAGTTTGATTCCTTATGATTGTTTTGAGATACAGAGATGGTGATATTAGAGTCATGCTAGTGAGTAATTGTGAATTTGAGAAATACTTGTGTTACAGATTATGACTCCTGTAGCATGCACGTATGGTGAACCATTATGTGATGAAGTCAGAGCGTGATTTATTTATTGATTGTCTTCCTTATGAGTGGCGATCGGGGATGAGCGATGGTATTTTCCTACCAATCTATCCCCCTAGGAGCATGTGCGTAGTACTTTGTTTCGATAACTAATAGATTTTTGCAATAAGTATGTGAGTTCTCTATGACTAATGTTGAGTCCATGGATTATACGCACTCTCACCCTTCCACCATTGCTAGCCTCTCTAGTGCGACGCAAATTTTGCCAGTACCATACACCCACCACATACCTTCCTCAAAACAGCCACCATACCTACCTATTATGACATTTCCATAGCCATTCCGAGATATATTGCCATGCAACTTTCCACCGTTCCGTTTATTATGACACGTTCCATCATTGTCATATTGCTTTGCATGATCATGTAGTTGACATCGTATTTGCGGCAGAGCAACCTTTCATCATTTTTATACATGTCGCTCTTGAGTCATTGCACATCCTGGTACACCACCGGAGGCATCCATATAGAGTCATATTTTGTTCTAAGTATCAAGTTGTAATACTTGAGTTGTAAGTAAATAAAAGTGTGATGATCTTCATTATTAGAGCATTGTCCCATATGAGGAAAAGGATGATGGAGAGTATGATTCCCCCACAAGTCGGGATGAGACTCTGGACAAAAAATAAAAAAAGAGGCCAAAAAAATGAGAGAAGGCCCAAATAAAAAATGAGAGAAAAGAGAGAAGGGACAATGTTACTATCATTTTACCACACTTGTGCTTCAAAGTAGCACCATGATCTTCATGATAGAGAGTCTCCTATGTTGTCACTTTCATATACTAATGGGAATATTTCATTATAGAACTTGGCTTGTATATTCCAGTGATGGGCTTCCTCAAATAGCCCTAGGTCTTCATGAGCAAGCAAGTTGGATGCACACCCACTTAGTTTCTTTTTGAGCTTTCATAAACTTATAGCTCTAGTGCATCCATTGCATGGAAATCCTACTCACTCACATCGATATCTATTGATAGGCATCTCCATAGCCCGTTGATATGCCTAGTTGATGTGAGACTATCTTCTTCTTTTGTCTTCTCCACAACCACCATATTCTATTCCACCTATAGTGCTATGTCCATGGCTCACGCTCATGTATTGCGTGAAAGTTGAAAAAGTTTGAGAACATCAAAAGTATGAAACATTTTCTTGGCTTATCATTGGGGTTGTGCATGATTTGAATTTTTTGTGTGATGAAGATGGATCATAGCCAGACTATATGATTTTGTAGGGATAAGCTTTCTTTGGTCATGTTATTTTGAGAAGACATAATTGCCTTGTCAGTATGCTTGACGTATTATTATTTTTATGTCAATATCAAACTTCTGTTTTCAAACTTATGGATCTGAACATTCATGCCACAATAAAGAAAATTACATGAATAAATATGTTGGGTAGCATCCCACATGAAAAAAAATCTGTTTTTATCATTTACCTACTTGAGGACGAGCAGGAATTAAGCTTGGGGATGCTTGATACGTCTCCAACGTATCTATAATTTTTGATTGTTCCATGCTATTATGTTATCTATTTTGGATGTTTTATATGCATTAATATGCTATTTTATATTATTTTTGGGACTAACCTATTAACCTAGAGCCTAGTGCCAGTTTCTGTTTTGTCCCTGTTTTTGAGTTTCATGAAAAAGGAATACCAAACGGAGTCCAAACGGAATGAAACCTTCGCGATGATTTTTCTTGGACTAGAAGACAACTAGGAGACTTCAAGATGAAGTCAGAGGAGCCACGAGGTGGCCTAAAGGAATGAAGGCGCGATCCCCACCCTTGTGGGCCCCATGTGACGCTCCTGACCTAATTCTTTCACTTATATCTTCCCAAATATCCCCAAACCACCAGAGCCATCCACGAAAACACTTTTCCACCACCGCAACCTTCTGTACCTATGAGATATCATCTAGGTACCTTTTCTGGCACCCTGCCAGAGGGGGATTCGATCACAGAGGGCTTCTACATCAACTCTATTGCCCTTCCGATGAAGCATGAGTAGTTTACCATAGACCTACGGGTCCATAGCTAGTAGCTAGATGGATTCTTCTCTCTCTTTGATTCTCAATACCATGTTCTCCTTGATGTTCTTGGAGATCTATTTGATGTAATACTTTTTTGCGGTGTGTTTGCCGAGATGTGATGAATTGTGGATTTATGATCGGCTTATCTATGAATATTATTTGAATCTCCTCTTAATTCTTTTAAGCATGATTTGATATCTTTGTATTTCTCTTCGAACTATTTGTTTGGTTTGGCCAACTAGATTTGTTTTTCTTGCAATGGGAGGAGTGCTTAGCTTTGGGTTCAATCTTGCGGTGTCCTTTCCCAGTGACAGTAGGGGCAGCAAGGCACATATTGTATTGTTGCCATCGAGGATAAAAAGATGGGGTTTTCATCATACTGCTTGAGTTAATTCCTCTACATCATGTCATCTTATTTAATGCATTACTCTGTTCTTCATGAAATTAATACTCTAGATGCAGGCAGGAGTTGGTCGATGTGTGGAGTAATAGTAGTAGATGCAGAATCGTTTCGGTCTACTTGACACAGACGTGATGCCTATATTCATGATCATTGCCTTAGATATCGTCATAACTTTGCGCTTTGCTATCAATTGCTCGGCAGTAATTTGTTCACCCACCGTATTATTTGCTATCTTGAGAGAAGCCTCTAGTGAAACCTATGGCCCCCGGGTATATTTTCCATCATATTAGTTTCTATTTTCCATCCTACAAGTTTCCGATCTAGTTTCTGATCTACTATTTTTGCAATCTTTTACTTTCCGATCTATAAACCAAAAATACCAAAAATATTTACTTTACCGTTTATCTATCTCTATCAGATCTCACTTTTGCAAGTAACCGTGAAGAGATTGACAACCCCTTTATCGCATTGGATGCAAGTTGTTTGATTGTTTGTGCATGTATTCGGTGATTTGTGTGTTATCTCCTATAGGATTGATACCTTGGTTCTCAAACTGAGGGAAATACTTATCTCTACTTTGCTGGATCACCATTTCCTCTTCAAGGGAAAAACCAACACAAGTTCAAGAAGTAGCAATGCACAGGGGATGTCCCCCATTTATTGAGGATCAAGCTTGGTGTGTGGTGGAACCTCTCATCAAGAAATATGTTGATACTCATTTAAAAAATTCTGAGGACCATGTTTATCTTGGTACTCATTGTAAAATGGATGTATGCATCCCTGTTTGATGCACAGGCCGGGGAAGTGAGACCCCCCCAATTTTAAGCCTGTTCCTGTTTTCATTTAAAACAAAATAATTCCAAGAAAATACTCCCCGCGTCGCCCCTTCTCGGGTGACTCGGGCGGTTCCCAGTCCTAGCCACTGTCGGGGCCGACTCCTCCTTCCCCCACCCGACGTCGCAATCGGTGGTGGGGATACTCCTCTCTCTAGCGCCTCACGGGTGGTGTGCATCCCTTGCGACTGTGGAGGCACGACAGATCCAGCGGCGGTGGCGATGGTCACAGCGGCTAGCCCTGCCACGGGTGACAGCGACTGTGTTGCGTCAGGCAGCCTGGTCACGAGCGGCGGTAGGCGACGACTTGCCTAGTTCGGGTAGCGGTGAGTTCGGCTACGGCGGCGTGTCATCAGGCTTCGGATCGGCAGTGGCTTGGAGGGCCTGGTCGGTTGCTTGGCAACAGATCCGGTCAGATCTGTTCTGGCTGGTGCAACCGGTGGTGGTGGTGATCTCCTCAGTAGGAGGTGGTCGGCCTGAGGCTGGGTGACCGGATCTTGAGATCCGTCATCTAGTCCCGGCTGCGAGTCGGGGAGACATGGTTTCCGGTGAAAACCGAGCCAACGGCAGGCGATGGCGGTGTCCTGCATCGTTACCTCGATGAAGGCATCATCGAGTAACTACTGTCAACCCAGTCGTGCTGCTCCGGGGGAAACCCTAGGATCGTTTGTTCCAGATCGGACGATGGAGGCACTACGGTGTCGTTTCTCTCTTGGGAGTATCGTTTGTGGAGCAGCGCTGGAAGGTAGAGGCGGGAGGCGGAGCGGCTTCGTCTTAAACAGAGCTGAAAGTGCGTTATATCGACTAGAGGGGGGTGAATAGGCGATTTTTATGAAAGTCTTCAGAACATAGAAGTTTTGAAGACAAACGATAAAATTAAACCTATTACCATGCAGCAGAAGGTAGACTACACTAGGCAAACCATAGTCAAGTATTCAATGAAGTGAAAGCACAAAGACTAATAGCAGCTAGGTAGTAAGGATCAGGTAGGAAGATATTGTGAAGCCAAACAGAACACGCAATCACTCAGTGAAGACAAATGATAGTGCAAACATACAATGACTTCACAAGGAGTAACAGTAAGTAAAGGGAAGTGAAGATGAAACCAGTGACTCATTGAAGACAATGATTTGTTGGACCAGTTCCAGTTGCTGTGACAACTGTACGTCTGGTTGGAGCGGCTAGGTATTTAAACCTTAGGACACACAGTCCCGGACACCCAGTCCTGAACACGTAGCTCAGGACACCCAGTCCTCACCGTATTCTCCCTGAGCTAAGGTCACATAGACCTCGCCCAATCACTCTGGTAAGTCTTCAAGGTAGACTCCCAAACCTTCACAGACTTCGTTCACCGGCAATCCACAATGTCTCTTGGATGCTCAGAACGCGACGCCTAACCGGCTGGAGGATGCACAGTCCTCAAGTGTAATAAGTCTTCAGATCACACAGACAAGAAGACTTAAGTGATGCCCAATTCTCTCTGGCTCTGGTGGTTAGGGCTTTATCCTCGCAAGGAATTCTCTCTCAAAGGCTTCGAGGTGGGTTGCTCTCAAACGACAAAAGCCGTACTCTCAATCTGAGCAGCCAACCGTTTATGGTTGTAGGGGGTGGGCTATTTATAGCCACTTGGCAACCCGACCTGATTTGTCCGAAATGACCCTGGGTCACTAAGGAACTGACATGTGTTCCAACAGTCAGATTTCAAACTCACACGGCAACTTTACTTGGGCTACAAGCAAAGCTGACTTGTCCGACTTTGGACAAGATTCGCTCTCATAGTCTTCACTCGAAGACATAGGTTTTTGGTTTAGGCATCACATCAGTCATTCTGACTGGTTCTCTTGGACCCCACTTAACAGTACGGTGGTTCCTATGAGTCAACACAAAAGAAAAAGAACTACGAAAGATCTAAGTCTTCGAGCTCCATAGGCTTCATATAGTGTCTTCTCTTGTCATAGTCTTCAATGTGAATATCTTCATATACCACCTTTGACTTCAATGTCTTCATACATTTTTAGGGGTCATCTCTGGTAGTAAAACCGAATCAATGAGGGACTTCTACCTGTGTTATCCTGCAATTCTCACAAACACATTAGTCCCTCAACTAGGTTTGTCGTCAATACTCCAAAACCAACTAGGGGTGGCACTAGATGCACTTACAATCTCCCCCTTTTTGGTGATTGATGACAAACTAGTTGAAGTTTTCAACGGGGAATATAATCTGTGAAATTGTAAAGGATAAGGAATTGTCTTCATAAGTTGCAAGGGCTCCCCCTGAAGATGTGCATATGAGTTAATTTGCTTTTGGAATGCAAATGCACATGGCAGGTTGTACTTGTGGAGATCCACTTCAACTTATGATGACAATCCACTATGCATGTAAAAGTATATGAAGATAATGACATGCATAATGGAAAATGGATGTCTGCAGAATGAGCTAAGTGCGGAATTTATCGTCGCACATGCGGAATTTATCTTCGCAAAACAAGGTGGCAAATAAGTAGCAGACGACCATCTAGTTTAAGTGTTACAACTCATAAGAACCAAATGTAGCAAAAACGAGAGTTGTAAGCACGAAGCAAAATATAAAGCACCCACCCATATGGACCCGCTTGAAGATTATCAATCTCATATGCTTCTCCTGACCAAAAAGGTTTGAAGACATAGAGCCTCTACTCGTTCCCTGAGGAGTAGTGAAGTAGCAGGGTTGTTGGCGTTGTTTGGCGGTGCAGAAGAGCTTGGAGGTGCTGAAGCAGGTGGCGGTGAAGGTAGATCGTCTTCTTCCTCAATGATTCTGGCAGTGACTGTGGCAGCAGAGGAAGAAAACTCAGAGTCTTCAAGAGATGGAGTCCCCAGCAGCACAGCTCTTCGAGGAGGTGTGGAGTCAAATTTGAATCTCTCAGTGAGCCATCCTCTTGAAGATCAGCTTCAGAAAGCATCATCGTTAGCCCTTTCCATGTGCGGCGACAGGTTTCATGGGCAACGAAAGCGTTCCATTCTGGTGGTGGCAAGATTTTGGATGCGATTTACATCCACCAAGAGGCTTTTCATCTGTCTCTTCAACCAGTCATGATGCCTATCCTGCTTTTGATGAAGGGCCACAAGAAGCTCTCGGTCGTTGAGAACACGAGTGCGCTTCTTGGGTCTTGAAGCAGTGGCACTGTCAGGTGGCTTCAGTTGACGCAGGGTGTGGTGCACGTATAGTGCCAGCCAAAGGATACACCCTGGAGATGGCTTCAACACCTTCAACGTTTTGAGTGAAGCTCTGGTGTTCTGCATTCTGAAGACTCAGAGGTTGCTTGGCAGGTTCAGGATAGATGGCTTCAGCAGAGGTATCCACATCAGGCGGAGAAGATCCGATGGTTGCGGGCTGAGGGCTGATACGAGATGGCAGAGTGAAGTTTGATCAGCCTCATTACCCAAGGAGCATAGAACTTTAAACCAAACAGATCTGAGCCTGTGCAGCTAGTTGGCGTATGAAGAAATCCTGTGCGTTGAAGCATTTGCCATGAAGGATACAGAATATCAGAGTCTTCATTGCACCCTCGATCTTGGCATTTGGAGAGTGTCCTTTAATGGGCCAGAGAGTCCGCCGGATGATGTGATAGATGGTCCTGGGCAGGTACTCAAGGTCTTCAACGAAGAACTCTGTATGGGATAAGGAGCATCGTGGGGCAATGGCTTCATCATGGAGAGCATCTGACTCATATTCGGTTCAGGCCTCTGAAATATGCTCTCAATAGCTTCAGTGTGTAGCCGACAGCCTTGCTCGAAGAATTCGCCTGGAGTGGGCAGGCCAGTGAGCTCAATGACATCAAATGCATTGGCTTCGTGATGAACGTTGCCGGTCATCCACTCCAGGACCCAAGTCTTCGGATCTCTGTTGTATCCTTTGATGTGCAGTGTGGCATAGAATTGTAGTAGGAGCTCTTCGTTCCAATGCTCTTCATCAGTGACAAACTGTAGCAGACCCACTTGTTTGAAGTAATCCAATGCTTCCTCTAGACAGGGCAGACCAGCAATAGCTTCAACATCAAGGCGCTTGTGCGGGAAAATGCGACCTTGGTTGTACAGTATGCAAGAGTAGTAGCTGCGCTGAGGATAGCTCCAGAACCTATCTGATGAAATCCTTTCCCTTGAATAGGGGTTCTTGGAGCTATTGAAGAAAGTATTATCTGCCCTGAAGCCATTGATGTTGAAGGAGCCAGGTGCTGATGCAGGACCTGGAAACCTTGGCAGTCTGGGGATTGGCTTCTGGACCTGAGGCCTGTGCTCAACATGATAGTTGAATTGGGGACCTGCAGCAGACTCAGGAACAGAAGTTGTGGGTTCAGTGGCTTCGCTGTCTTCTGAAGCTTTTGCTGGGGAGGGCTCCACATTAGCTTCGTTGTTGGTTGTGGCAGCCTCAAGATTTTCATTCTCCGCTTGACTAGCTAGAGGATCGGTCACAAGCACGTTCTCCTGGAGAACTGCTTCTTGGTGGAGCAGAGGAGTGGGCTCTTGTGGTGCTTCTTCTGCGGCTGATGCAGCCGGAATGTCTTCAGCATAGACTTGAGGCCTTGGACCTTTGCGAAGCCTGCGGAACGCAGACGACGCCTGTGGGGTTGGAGTGGGTTGGGCCTCAAAGTCTTCTTCCTCTTGAGGGCGATCCGCCCATGAAGCATCCTGTGCAATTGGCGTCAGTGGACGACCAATGCTGATGAGTTCGCTGTGTTCTAACTGAGGAAGGGCTGCATCATCTTCTACATTGTCACGATGACCAATGTCTTCAGCAGCGATGGGATCAGCTGCTGGAATGTCTTCAGCTTCAGGAGCCTCTGTGGAAGCAGGCTCATGAACCGTCAGTTGACGTTCTGCGTCAGGGTGAACCATAGAAATAGGTTCAACTATCAAGGGCTCTGTGGGAGCAGCCCGAGATTTCTTGGTCTTTCTCTTTTTCTTGCTGGGGGCAGTAGGAGAGGCTTCAGAGCTTTTCCTCTTCCTGGCTTCAGCCTCAGCAGTTCTTGTCTTCTTGAGCTCTGAAGCTGTTGACCGGCTCTTTGGCTTCGAGCCAGTCGTTGCAGTTGGGAAGACAAGCGGAACTGCTTCCTGCCTTGGTGCCTCTGGTTCAGCTGGAACAGTCTTCTTCTTTTTCTTTGCGGCCATCTTGGGGTCGATGCCAGGACGCCCAAGTGCCTTGCGCTTCTCAGCCTCATTGTAGGCTTGCACACATCTGTCAGCCAGAGACTTCATCCGCTCACGTGAACCCTGAGCTTCTGCACGCTTCTTCAGAAAGTTTTCCTTTAGCTCATGCAACATGATCTTGAAGCTCTTCACTTCTTGCACGCTGAGCTTGGCCATATTCTTCTTGAACTGAGCCTTTTCATGATCAATTTTCTGCTTCAGTTCAACAATGCGCTGGGCAATGCAAGTTCTGAAGCAATAGCGCCTTGGAAGGCGACGCTGAGGCCAACGGGCAGCTGTAGATCTTCAAAGCTGATGTTTGGTGTGGCAAACCACTCGTCAATGAAGTTGTGGATGATGGCGACATCAAAGAGAGGCAGATTGTTGAAGATTTCTGCTTCTTCTTTGCTCTTGATGAGTTGCTCAAGAGCGTCATCTCCAAGATCTTCATCACTTGACAGATCAATGGCTTCACTGCGCAGGATAAGCAGCAGCTGTGAGCTCTTTGCCAGTGTGAGACAGGGCATCTTGGCCTTCTGGTGCCTTGAGACGCGTGATAAGTCTTCAGACTGCACACTGTCTTCAGGAGGTGCAGTCGCCAATGGCTTCGCCTTTGAGATTTTTGGTGAAGGGGCTGGCTTTGAAGCTTTTGGCTTCTTCAACTGCTTCGGCTTCGGCACTGCAGGCACTGCAGGCGCTTCATCAGACTCAGTGTCAGCTGCAGGCTCATTCACTGCAGTCCCTTGAACCAAGATGTAGGTGATGAGGCCTTCAAGGTTGGCATACGGACCGATGACATTGGGTTCTGCTTCTCGTGTGCCATCTGCCCTTGGTGCTGAGGGACCAGGGTTGAAGTCTAACCCAAATTTCTTCTTGTTCTGCTTCGCTGAGTTTTGGGCAAACTGGAAGTTGCGCTTGAACAGATTGTCGTCACGACACCAGAGTAGTGACGACGGATGTGCATCATCAGGCTGTGGCCCACGAACCATGCATGGATAGAAGCTTTGGGCAATAGCTTCATCTCTGGACCTGGGTACAAGGTTCTTGTATAAGATGTCTCCCCACGGTCTTTTTGATGGCACTTTCTCTCATACTCTTGGGTTGTGAAGCGGTATTTGAACCATTGTTCTGCCCAATAGCGTCGAATCCATTGGATTCGGGTCTTGCGCTGACCATAATTCTCTTCAGGATCTGTTTTATACATTTCTGCCAGTTCATCAGGCAGATCTTTGGATGTTCCTCCACGTCGCTGTCTGCCCCCCTTCCTTGCTGCTGTTTCTGAAGCCATAAACCTTAACTTGGAAGGCTTCAAGACGTTCAAAGGCTTCAAAGGCTTTCTTTTGCTGGACCAACAGGAACTGGCTTCAGGAGAATTTATGTGATGCTGTAAGAATTCTGCAAATGAATGCAGACTATGAGAACCAAAGGATTCTCCCACGGACATGTACCTGTGACAGCATTAAGGTGCGAGGGAAGGGGAAGAGGTCATATGCATTCTCAGAAGATTTTGAAGATAAATCAGTTTAGAAGACATTGACCTCATCGTGCGAAGACATTCACTCATAGATAAGAAGTTGGTTCCAGATTTGTACGAATCCACAGATCAGTACAAGTGAGGAATCTAACTACTTTTGAAGCACAAGTGAATATTCTAGGCATGTTATGAGATGCAGTTTGAGAGAGATCTAGTTTGTGTGAGCAGAAACTGCTTGTGGTAGAAAGTGACAGATCAATAGGATCAACGGTGCTGTAAAAAGGCAGTTTTATTTACCACACTGAGAACTGCTAGACGGAGCGAGAGATGAGGCCGAGCAGTTCACTCGTCCGTGCCCTAACTTGGCGACGGAGGAGACCTACGGCGACGGCGGAGAGGACGATGTCCGCGGTCGGCGTGAAGACGGCGTCGGAGAGGTTGCGGCAGCGAAGCGCTTCGTCGCCGGCGTCGTCGAGAGCTAGCGGTGGCGCTAGGGTTCGTGCGAGGGTGGAAGAAGAGATAGTTACCGCTGTGAGTGTGTATTTATAGGCACAAGGGCGGCACTGTGCTATTACACAGGTGCCCCTGGCGATTCGCATCTGAGGAACGCGTGGCCAGTTTGCGGAAGTTTGGGGTTTGTTCCACGTCCCACGCACGCCTGGATTGTCGGGTGGTCGTTCCTGCTTCTCCGGATTTTATGTGGAGGAATGAGCATTGAAAACGGACTTTATGGTTGTCTCTATATCTTCTGCTGACAAGGACGCAGTGAAGACATTCGACAGTTTCAATAGAATGCATATGACTTAGAGAGATAGAGTTTGAGATAGAAAGCATAGAGAAGTTGGGGTCCGATCACATTCACTTAGTTCAAAAAATTCAACACGAAGATATAGCTATAAGTGAATGTTGTAGAGGACATCAACATAGTGAAGATAATCATGAAGATATGTTGAGATTGAAGCCAAGCTAAATGTGAAGACATAGCAAATGTAACGCCATGAGTGAAACACTTCGAAATAGAACATTTGGTGGTGGCGTTACCCACCGTATAGGAAGTATTAGACCCAGACACGGCGCACAATTATCGTGGCGCTCCGAAGTCAAATTCCACATTAATGTATTCACACTTAGAATGTATGTCTTCATTGATTGAAGATATACTTTACTTCGTGTGTTGCACATCTAAGTCATCAATATGCATAAGGGTTAGGATGTGTGCCTGATCACAGGACATTTGAGGATTCCAGGATATTTAGCTCACACCATAACTTGCAAAATCTCTTCTCATCCAAGGGCTTGGTGAAGATATCTGCCAATTGCTCTTCAGTGTTGACGTGTATGATATCAATATCTTCCTTCACAACATGATCTCTGAGAAAGTGATGACGAATTTCAATGTGCTTTGTCTTCGAGTGCTGAACTGGGTTGTTGGCAATCTTCATGGCGCTTTCGTTGTCGCAGTAAAGTGGCACTTGCTTCAGATGAATGCCATAGTCCTTGAGTGTTTGCTTCATTCACAGAAGCTGAGCGCAGCAAGATCCAGCAGCAATGTATTCAGATTCAGCAGTGGAGAGAGATACACAGTTCTGCTTCTTTGAAGACCAACATACAAGTGATCATCCCAGAAAGTGACATGTGCCTGATGTAGACTTGCGATCAACTTTGTCACCAGCATAATCAGCATCCGAGAATCCAACCAGATCAAACTCTGAGCCCTTTGGATACCATAATCCTAGAGTTGGGGTGTGAGCCAAAGATCAAAGAATTCGCTTCACGGCTAAGTGATGCGACTCCTTTGGTGCCGCTTGAAATCAAGCACACATGCAAACACTAAGCATAATATCTGGCCTAGATGCACATAGATAAAGTAAAGAACCAATCATGGAGCGGTATACCTTTTGATTGAACTCTTTACCATTGTCATCGGGACCCAGATGATGTTTGGCTGGCATTGGTGCCGTGAAGCCTTTGCAGTCTTGCATACCGAACTTCTTCAGGCAATCTTTGAGATACTTCTCTTGAGATATGAAGATGCCATTGCGTTGTTGTCGTATTTGAAGACCGAGGAAGAACTTCAGCTCTCCCATCATAGACATCTGATATTGCTCTTGCATCATATATCCAAACTCTTCACTGTACTTCTGATTGGTGCAGCCGAAGATAATGTCATCCACATATATTTGGCACACAAACAATTCACCATCATATGTCTTCGTGAAGAGAGTGGGGTCTAGGGAACCAGGTATGAAGCCTTTGCTCTTCAGGAAGTATTTGAGTGTGTCATACCAGGCCCGAGGGGCTTGTTTGAGGCCATACAGTGCCTTGTTGAGCTTGTATACCATGTCAAGATGTTTTGGATCTTCAAAGCCAGGCGGTTGTGCTACATACACTTCTTCTTCAATCTTGCCATTAAGAAAAGCACTCTTCACATCCATTTGATATAGAAGTATGTTATGATGATTTGCATAGGCCAGCAGTATGCGTATGGCTTCAAGTCTAGCCACAGGAGCAAATGTTTCATCGAAGTCAATGCCTTCCACTTGAGTATATCCTTGAGCAACGAGACGAGCTTTGTTTCTGACAACTTGACCATGCTCATCTTGCTTGTTGCGGTATATCCATTTGGTGCCTATTATATTGTCCTTCCGTGGATCAGGACGCTTAACCAGTTCCATACATTATTCCGCTCAAACTGATGAAGCTCTTCTTGCATAGCTTGAATCCATTTAGGTTCCATGAAGGCTTCTTCAACTTTCTTGGGTTCTGTTATTGAGACGAATGCGAAGTGCCCACAGAAATTTGCTAGCTGAGTTTCCCTTGAACGAGTGAGTGGACCGGGTGCATTGATGCTATCAATTATTCTTTCAATCTGCACTTCATTAGCAACGCGAGGATGTACAGGGCGAAGATTTTGCTCCTGCTGATCATTGTCGTTGTTAGAAGGAATGTCTTCAGGCTGAGCATTTTCTTCATGTTGATCAGGTGCTGATATGATAAGTTCTTCTTCAGGATGAGCTTCAGAAGTAATAATTTCTCCAGTTCCCATTAGCTTGATTGATTCACTGGATGGAACTTCATCTAGCACATTTGGCAGTTGCTCTCTTTGTGAACCATTGGTCTCATAGAACCGCACATCCACTGTTTCAACCACTTTGTAATGAAAGAGATTGAAGACTCTGTAGGAGTGTGAATCCTTTCCATATCCAAGCATAAAACCCTCATGTGCTTTTGGTGCAAACTTTGAGGTGTGATGTGGGTCCTTGATCCAGCACCTGGCTCCAAATACTCTGAAGTAACTGACATTTGGCTTCTTGCCAGTAAGGAGCTCATAAGATGTCTTGTTCAGAAGCTTGTGAAGATAAACACGATTGATTGTATGGCATGCAGTATCAATGGCTTCAGGCCAGAATTTTCTTGGAGTCTTGTATTCATCTAGCATCGTTCTAGCCATCTCAATGAGTGTTCTGTTCTTGCGTTCGACGACGCCATTCTGCTGTGGCGTGTATGGAGCCGAGAATTCATGTGTGATGCCCAAGGTATCAAGATATGTATCAAGGCCGGTGTTCTTGAATTCAGTGCCATTGTCACTTTTGATGTGCTTTATCTTGGCGCCATAATTGTTCATAGCTCGATTGGCGAAGCGTCTGAAGACATCCTGCACTTCAGTCTTGTAAAGGATTATGTGCACCCAAGTATATCTAGAATAATCATCAACAATGACAAAGCCATAGAGACAAGCAGTAGTAGTAAGAGTTGAGTAATGAGTGGGACCGAAAAGATCCATGTGAAGCAGTTTGAAGGGTTGAGTAGTGGTCATGATTGTCTTCGAGGGATGTTTGGCCCTCGTCATCTTCCCTGCTTCACAGGCACCGCATAAGTGATCTTTCTTGAACTTGACGCCCTCGATGCCTATGTCATGCTTCTTCTTTGCAAGGGTATGGAGGTTCCTCATGCCAGCATGCCCTAGCCTCCGATGCCAGAGCCAGCATTCTGAAGCTTTTGCTAGAAGACATACGGCAAGCTGTGGTCCTGCTGAGAAATCTACCACGTACAAATCATCTTTTCGATACCCTTCAAATACTAGAGACTTGTCAGATTCCATTAGTACAAGGCAACGATATTTTCCAAATATTACGATCATGTTCAAATCGCAAAGCATTGAGACAGACATTAAGTTGAAGCCAAGGGATTCAACAAGCATGAATTTATCCATGTGTTGATCCCTTGAGATTGCAACTCTACCTAGACCCAATACCTTACTTTTACCAGTGTCAGCAAATGTGATGTGGCTCTTGTCGGATGGACGTAAGGTTGAGTCCATAAGAAGGCTTCTTTTGCCAATCATGTGATTTGTACACCCACTATCAATAATCCATTCTGAAGACGTTGGTGTCGTACCCTACAGTGCAGTTAGGGGATAGGCTTCACCAAGAGCATTGTGAAGCAAAAACATTTGACGAACCAGTGGGTTATGAAAGCTTAGATCCAGATTAGGACTAATAAGAAGAGTAGCAAGCGATTCAGGAACGAAGTACATAGTAAGACCATTCGGGCATTTGATCTTGCGCCCTACAAGATGTTTAAGGTCCCCAGCAATAGCGTCGGATGATTTTGGTTTTCTGCTGGAGACCTTTCCCTGCAAAAGAGAGTTAAGCTTTCTTAGCCACCCAAATCTTCAAGGGTGGCTTAGAAGCAATAAGTCTAAGTGCAGCATCTGAGAATTTTGGCTTTGGAGCCCTAGCAAACAGTCTTGCAGGCGGACAATAGTACTCATAAGAATAAGCAGAATAGTTCTTGGTCTTATGAACATGACGGTTTGACAAACCGCTCTAATATTCATATGCCTGAGTATGGTTTCCCTGCAAAACATTTGCGTTAGTGCGACTCAGGTGAGTCCTCTGTCTGTATGAAGCCTTTGGACCGTATGAAGCCTTTGGTCTGAGGTTTTTCTTCTTCACGTGAGGTGTCATGATGACATTCACAGGAAGATTCTCCAGACACCTTTTCGGAACCCAGATCTTCTTCATAGGCGGTCCATTCCTGCAGTTAGTACCAATGTACCTGGCAAACACTTCACCATTCTGATTCTTAAACAGTATATAGTTTGCATCAAAGGATTCATCAATGATAATGGGGTTAGCACAAGTGAAGCCAGATAGATTGGATGGATCTGCTGAAGGTTCCTTTGCAGCAACCCACATGGTTTTGGGGTACTGCTCAGGTTTCCAGTAAGATCCATCAGCATTCATTTTCCTTACGAACCCAACACCCTCTTTCCTCGGGTTTCGGTTCAGAATCTGCTTTTTGAGGACATCACATAGTTCTTGATACTTAACGTGAAGATTTTTTATGTCTTCAATTAAGGATTCAGATCGAGTCATTTCAGCACCTAACAGATCATCGCTTCTGTCTAACAGTTTTTGAATATGTTCCATAGCTTTCTGTTGTTCAGTTGCAATTTTAGCAAGTGTTTTGTAGCTGGGTTTTGAACCACAATCAAAGTCATCGTCACTAGATGTTTGATAGTGAGTAGTGTGTGTGTTTACCTTGGCACCGCGTGCCATGAAGCAGTAGGTAGAAGCAGAGTAGTCCTTGTCATTTGCATCGGTGTCGGTGATGAAGTCATTGTCTTCAGTGTTGAAGATGGACTTGGCAACGTATGCTGTAGCCAGACTTGCGATGCCTGAATCGGACTCCTCCTTAGACTCCACCTCCGCCTCCTCAGAAGCGGACTCCTCCTCTGAATCCATTTCCTTGCCAACAAACGCACGTGCCTTGCCAGATGAGCTCTTCTTGTGTGATGAAGTCTTTGAGGAAGACTTGGAAGAAGACTTTGAGTATTTCTTCTTCTTCTTGTCGTCAGAGTCATATTCCTTGCTCTTCTTCTTCTTTTTGTTCTCATTGTCCCACTGTGGACACTCAGAAATGAAGTGGCCAAGTTTCTTGCACTTGTGACATGTTTTCTTCTTGTAGTCATGAGCAGAAACTTCATCATTCCTTGAGCTTGATCGGGAAGACTTTCTGAAGCCTTTCTTCTTGGTGAATTTTTGGAACTTCTTGACAAGCATAGCAAGTTCCCTTCCAATGTCTTCAGGATCATCAGAACTGCTGTCAGATTCTTCTTTAGATGAGGAGACAGCTTTTGCCTTCAAGGCATGAGTTCGCCCATAGTTTGGACCGTAGATATCTCGTTTCTCAGAAAGCTGAAACTCATGTGTGTTGAGCCTCTCAAGTATGTCAGACGGATCGAGTATCTTGAAATCAGGACGTTCTTGAATCATCAGGGCTAGGGTGTCAAACAAACTATCAAGTGATCTCAGTAGTGTCTTGACGACTTCATGTTTGGTGATCTCAGTAGCGCCGAGGGCTTGAAGCTCATTTATGATGTCAGTAAGTCGGTCAAATGTGAGCTGGACATTCTCATTGTCATTTCGCTTGAAGCGGTTGAAAAGGTTGCGAAGGACACTGATTCTCTGATCTCTCTAGGTTGAGACGCCTTCATTGACCTTGGAGAGCCAGTCCCAGACCAGCTTAGATGTTTTCAAAGCACTCACACGGCCATACTGTCCTTTGGTCAGATGACCCCAGATGATATTTTTGGCAGTAGAGTCCAGTTGAACGAATTTCTTGACATCAGCAGCAGTGACACCTTCTCCAGCCTTGGGAACGCCGTTCTCGACGACATACCATAGGTCAACGTCAATGGCTTCAAGATGCATACGCATCTTATTCTTCCAGTAGGGATATTCAGTTCCATCGAAGACGGGGCACCCAGCGGAGACTTTAATTATCCCTGCAGTCGACATAGCTAAAACACCAGGTGGTTAAACCGAATCACACAGAACAAGGGAGCACCTTGCTCTGATACCAATTGAAAGTGCGTTATATCGACTAGAGGGGGGGTGAATAGGCGATTTTTAAGAAAGTCTTCAAAACGTGGAAGTTATGAAGACAAACGATAGAAATAAACCTATTACCCTGCAGCGGAAGGTAGACTACACTAGGCAAGCCATAGTCAAGTATTCAATAGTGAAAGCACAATGACTAATAGCAGCAATGTAGTAAGGATCAGGTAGGAAGATATTGTGAAGCCACACAGAACATGCAGTCACTCAGTGAAGACAAAGGATAGTGCGAACATACAATGACTTCACAAGGAGTAACAGTAAGTAATGGGAAGGGAAGATGGAACCTGTGACTCGCTGAAGACAATGATTTGTTGGACCAGTTCCAGTTGCTGTGACAACTATACGTCTGGTTAGGGCGGCTAGGTATTTAAACCTTAGGACACACAGTCCCGGACACCCAGTCCTGAACACGCAGCTCAGGACACCCAGTCCTCACCGTATTCCCCTTGAGCTAAGGTCACACAGACCTCGCCCAATCACTCTGGTAAGTCTTCAAGGTAGACTCCCAAACCTTCACAGACTTCGTTCACCGGCAATCCACAATGTCTCTTGGATGCTCAGAACGTGACGCCTAACCGGCTGGAGGATGCACAGTCCTCAAGTGTAATAAGTCTTCAGATCACACAGACAAGAAGACTTAAGTGATGCCTAATTCTCTTTAGCTCCGGGTGGTTAGGGCTTTATCCTCGCAAGGAATTCTCTCTCAAAGGCTTCGAGGTGGGTTGCTCTCAAACGACAAAAGCCGTACTCTCAATCTGAGCAGCCAATAGTTTATGGTTGTAGGGGGTGGGATATTTATAGCCACTTGGCAACCCGACCTGATTTGTCCGAAATGACCCTGGGTCACTAAGGAACTGACATGTGTTCCAACGATCAGATTTCAAACTCACATGACAACTTTACTTGGGCTGCAAGCAAAGCTGACTTGTCCGACTCTGGACAAGATTCGCTCTCATAGTCTTCACTCGAAGACATAGGTTTTGGTTAGGCATCACTACAGTCATTCTGACTGGTTCTCTTGGACCCCACTTAACAGTACGGTGGTTCCTATGACTCAACACAAAAGAAATAGAACTACGAAAGATCTAAGTCTTCGAGCTCCATAGGCTTCATGTGGTGTCTTCTCTTGTCATAGTCTTCAATGTGAATATCTTCATATACCACCTTTGACTTCAATGTCTTCATACATTTTTAGGGGTCATCTCTGGTAGGAAAACCGAATCAATGAGGGACTTCTACCTGTGTTATCCTGCAATTCTCACAAACACATTAGTCCCTCAACTAGGTTTGTCGTCAATACTCCAAAACCAACTAGGGGTGGCACTAGATGCACTTACAACACCCTATCCTGACTAAAGGTGGTCTTCGTCTGCAAAGTATATGGTCATGACATGCTGTTGGGCTCAGCGATGACCTCCGTCCTACCAAGCCCGTGGTCTTGGTCTTGTTGCACTAAAGGGGAAAGCTTTGGGGTCGCCTTGGGAAACCGCATACGTCCTTGCCTCCTTATCACCAAACAGGAAATTGTCTTGGACTGCGCCCGCTGGCGCCCGTCTAGCTCCCTTCGTCATGGCTCACGTCACCCACGCCTCGCGAGGCTGGGTGCGAGCCTAGGGATGTCCGCCCCTTTGGAGGCAGCCTCAGGAGACCACCATACAGGAGGTCCCGGTGTAGTTCGCCTCAGAAGGCCAGGGGGCCCTCGCGAGGGTCTTGCTCACGGAGTCTTGACGCTGGGCCATGCCGGGCCATCAACGGAGCCACGTGGTGGGCCACGGACAGACGGGCATGGGTACCGCCAGTCCTAGAGCCCTGAAAATTACTAGCAACCTAATTATAGCTCACATCACTAGTTTTATCAACAAGCAAATCATAATCACCTACCAAATCATCCTCGTCACTATTGAAATCAAGATACTCGGGTGTGATACCTTGTGGCCTTTAGCCATGAAGCATCTTCCAATTCCTTCATTTGGTGAATCAAATAAGTCATGGGAGTTGGAGGATACAAGAGCAAGTCCGACAACACGTTCATATTGACATAGTCAAAGTCGGAGTGATAACTTCTCTCGAGGTTGTTGTCAGAGTCGGAGTCGAAAACCCATTCACCCACATGAGCTTGATGTCCTCTTCTAGAATAGCTCTTGGTTGACTTGTATTTCCCTTCCGATTCCTTGTTTATTTGAGAAGGTCTTCGTTCATAATGATCATCTCTACTCCTCCTCTCTCTGCGAGGTGATTCATCTCTTCTACTCTTCCTTCTAGGTGAGTCTTCTCTTTTCTTGTGAGGTGTCGTGCACTCATTGGAATAGTTTCCGGGTCCTCCACAATTGTAGCATTTACGGTCATGACTTGATGATCTTTGCTCATATTGCCTTGAGTTGGAGCTTCTCTCTTTGTTTTTGTTCTTGTAGAATTTTTTGAAGTTCTTCACCATTAGGCTTAATTTTTCATTGGATACTAGCTTGTCCCTTGAAGTTGTAGGAGCATCACTTGAAGCTTTGTATGCACCACTTGACTTGTTGTGCTCCACCTTGTTCTTGAGTGAAATCTCATGAGCAACAATTCTCCCAATGACTTTCATGGGCTTGAGATCTTTGTAATTGGGAATCATTTGGATCAAAGTGCACACGATATCATATTTTCCATCCAAGGCTCTAAGGATCTTCTTGATGATGAATTTGTCGGCCATCTCTTCACTTCCTAAGCCGGCAATCTCATTTGTGATGAGAGCAATCCTAGAGTACATTTCGGCAACTCCTTCACCATCCTTCATCTTGAACTTATCAAGTTGACTCTGTAGCACATCCAACCTGGATTCCTTGACGGATTCGATTCCTTCGTGCATATCAACCAAAGTATCCCAAATTTCCTCTGCATTCTCGAGGTGGCTAATCTTGTTGAAATCCTCGGGGAACAAACTGTTGAAGAGAATGTCACATGCTTGAGCGTTGTATTGCAACATCTTCAATTCTTCCATGGTTGCTTCACGATCCGGTTCTTTACCATCCTCAAAGAATTCACCTTGCAAGCCAACACAAACAACAGCCCAAATGGCGGGGTTATGACCAAGAATATGCATTTTTCCTCTTATGCTTCCAACTAGCAAAGTTTGTACCATCAAAATATAGACCTCTGCGGTGATAGTTTCCCTCACTAGGCGCCATACTCCCCTAGGTTGTGAAACCAATGCAATGGAGACCAAAGCTCTCATACCACTTGTAGGATCGAAAGTGTGTCTAGAGGGGAGTGATGAGACTACTTGACCTAATAAAAACTTATCATTTCCCAGATTTAGTTGTGGGCAACTTTTAGCAAATCTACCAAGTCAAGTACACCCTACACATGCAAGTCTAAGAGTTGTGCAGCAGAAAGTAAAGACTTTGCATATGAACATAAAGGAGGGGTTGGATATTTCAAACGCAATGAATACACGATGATTTTTGGTGTGGTCCTGATAGGTGGTGCTATCGTACATCCACGTTGATGGAGACTTCAACCCACAGAGGGTAACAGTTGCGCGAGTCCAGGGAGGGCTCCACCCATGAAGGGTCCATGAAGAAGCAATCTATTCCATCATGGCTTCCGTCCACGATGGACTAGCCTCACTCGGGTAGATCTTCACAAAGTAGGCGATCTCCTTGCCCTTACAAACTCCTTGGTTCAACTCCACATGATCTTGGAGGCTCCCAAGTGACACCTAACCAATCTAGGAGACACCACTCCCCAAAAGGTAATAGATGTTGTGTTGGTGATGAACTCCTTGCTCTTGTGCTTCAAATGATAGTATCCTCAACCCTCAATCTCTCTCACACAAATTTGGCTTGGTTAGGAGAAGGATTGGAGTGGAAAGCAACCTGAAGAGGCTAGAAATCAAGGCAATGGTAGGAATGGAATCTCTTGATCTCAACACATGAGTAGGTGGTTCTTTCTCAGAAAACGAATGGTGGAAGTTGTGTTTCGTTCTGATGGCTCTCTTGGAGAGTAAATGGGGTGGAGGGGTATTAATAGCCCTCACCCAAAATCCAACCGTTACACACTTTTAACCCAAATCGGTGAGACCAAATATAAAATCGGTGAGACCAAATATAAACTCGGTGAGATCAATTAGTGTAAAAGATATGAACATTGGGCTTTTCGGTGGGACTGAAGTGCAATGGCTAGGGAAAACCCCAGTCTCAGAATTTCCGATTGTTTCAACTCGGTGATTCTGAAGTGAAACAATGTCACCACAGAAACTTGGCAATGCCATGTCAGCGTGATCGGGATCCACTTTGGTCAAACCGAATTGCTAGAGTTTGGAAGTGGCAATGGAAGTGGTCATCTCAGTGGGTCCGAATGGGATAACTTTGGTGGGACCGAGATAGGGAATTAGGGTTTGGACATATTGGTTTTGAGAAAATGACTAAGGATTTTTGGAGCAATATGTAGGATCGAAAGTATGTCTAGAGGGGGGGTGATTAGACTACTTGACCAAATAAAAATCTAGCCTTTCCCAATTTTAATTCTTGGCAGATTTTAACAACTTAGGACAAGTCAAGCAATCAACCTACACATGCAAGTCTAAGAGTATAGCAGCGGAATGTAAAACATTGCACATGAAGGTAAAGGGAGGAGTTTGGAGGGAGAAAACGCAATGTAGACATGGAGATTTTTGGCGTGGTTCTGATAGGTGGTGCTATTGTACATCCACGTTGATGGAGACTTCAACCCACGAAGGGTAACGGTTGCATGAGTCCACGGAGGGCTCCACCCACGAAGAGTCCACGAAGAAGCAACCTTGTCTATCCCACCATGGCCATCGCCCACGAAGGACTTGCCTCACTAGGGTAGATCTTCACGAAGTTGGCGATCTCCTTGCCCGTACAAACTCCTTGGTTCAACTCCACAATCTTGACGGAGGCTCCCAAGTGACACCTAACCAATCTAGGAGACACCACTCTCCAAAAGGTAATAGACGGTGTGTTGATGATGAACTCCTTGCTCTTGTGCTTCAAATGATAGTCTCCCCAACACTCAACTCTCTCACACAGATTTGGATTTGGTGGAAAGATGATTTGAGTGGAAAGCAACTTGGGGAAGGCTAGAGATCAATATTCATATGGTTGGAATGGAATATCTTGGTCTCAACACATGAGTAGGTGATTCTCTCTTAGAAAATGAATGCTGAAGTGTAGGCACGTTCTGATGGCTCTCCTTCTTGATGAAGGAAGGGTGGAGGGGTATATATAGCCTCCACACAAAATCTAACCGTTATACACAATTCACCAAACTCGGTGGGACCGAATCAGAAAACTCGGTGGGACCGATTCAGTTCAAAATGTGAATGTTAGGCTTTTCGGTGGGACCGACATGTCAACTAGGTGGGACCGACATGTCAACTAGGTGGGACCGATTTCATTAGGGTTAGGTCATAACGTAATCTCGGTGAGACCGATTACACAAACTTGGTGGGACCAATTTTGGTAATAAGATAACCAGAGAGTTGGTCAGGCAAACTCGATGGGACAGAATCGCTCATTTTGGTGAGACCAAAACGTTATGAAAGGGAAACAGAGAGTTTGCATTGCGAACTCGGTGGGACCGATCGCTCATCTCGGTTGGACCAAAACGTTACAAAGGGAAACGGAGAGTTTGCAATCCCATCTCGGTGAGACCGAGATCCCTATTGGTACGACTGATATGACTAGGGTTTGTGGCAGTGGCTATGTCAAGTGAACTCGATGGCGCCGGATAGAATATTTCGATGGGGCCGAGTTTGACTTTTGGTTTGGGACATATGTGGATATGAGAAAGTGGTTGAGGGTTTTTGGAGCATATCAGTAAGCATTTTGAGCAAGCAAGCCATTAAGCAACACCTCATCCCCTTTTAATAGTATTGGCTTTTCCTATGGACTCAATGTGATCTTGGATCACTAAAAGTAAAATATAGAGTCTTGAGCTTGAGCCAATATGTGTCCTTAGCATTTTGAGGGGTCCACATTCCTAATCCATGCCATGCCAATCATTGAATTTTGTGAAATGATCATCTTGAAATAGTATTAGTTCAATGAGCTATATGTTGTTAGTAATTACCAAAACCACCCAGGGATAGTTGCACTTTCAATCTCGCCCTTTTTGGTAATTGATGACAATATATATATCAAGGCTTCGACAAATGATAATAAGATTGAAATGCATCATCGCTTTGAGAAGTATGTGATAAGCAAGAGCTCCCCCTAAATTTGTGCACTTATTATGATTTGCTTTTGAATGCAAATGCACAATCGATTAGGATCATGGGTCACTCTTCCATGTCACATACATCATATAAGGATATAAAGGATAATGTCATCCAAGCAAACATTAAAGTAGCATATGATCAAACACATGATCACACAAGTATCTCACACAGACATAGAGTATCAACCAAGCACACAATAAAGTTCAATCAAAAAGCAAGAGAGACAAAGAAGCAAAACACTCTCTCTTGGAGCCTATGATCTATACATTTCTCCCCCTTTGGCAACAAGTTACCAAAAAGTTCGAAAATGCATAGTGCTATGCGTCTCTCAGGATTGGTCTTCGGGAGGTGGTGTAGAGAGAACTCCAAGGACGAAGGCATCAATGGATGATGTTGGAGCTAGTGGAGCAGGTGCTGGAGGTGGTACTGAAGCTATCGCTGGTGCAGATGAAGTAGCTCTTGTGTCTGATACTGGCACTGCAGCTGACCTCTGACTCCTTGGCACACGTTGAAAAGCATCCGTAGTTGCCTTTCCTCTCCTCTCCCCAGCTTCCTCCTGGAGCTGCTCGACTGCAGTTTGTATCTCAGTCACCTTGAGGTCAAGTTCATAGAACTTGGTCTCTATGATCCTCCCCAAGCTCTCCTGATTCTGAGTCAGGGTGGTCAAGCCCTTCTCAATCCTCAATGTAGCTTGAATTAGATAACCCAATTGATCTTGTTTGCTCTTTAGGAACACCTGAGATGCTTCCTCGGCAGTTGGCATCCTAGCAGCCTTTTCTGCCTTTGCCTTAGCTCTCTTCTCTTGTGCTTGTGCTGATGAAGGTTCATTCTCATTCATTACAACTTCATTGTCTTCAAAATCTGGGTACAAGGGTAAATGATCCTTATCCAACAAGTCAGTACATGTGCCCATCTTTGAGTTGATGAGCACCTGAATGTGTGGAGCATACCCGCAAGATCTCTTTTGGTCAGCAGTTGTCCTCTTGACTATCTCCACAATCAGACTCATGACCTTGAATTTTTGTGGTACATCAAAGATTTGCAACAAGTTGATGGAATGTCCCCTTATCACCTTGTGATCTCCAGATTTGGGTAAGAGAGTATGCCTTAAGATGGTGTTGATGGTAGGCAGACCTGACAACAAATAGTGCACAGATCCAAGCTTGTGTGTCTCGAAAGCTTTATCGGGGATCTCCTTGTACATATTTGCCATTGAGTTGTGGTCCTTTTTCTTCTTGGCATACACATCCAAATCGTCCTCATGTTCCTCTGGGGCATTGATCAACTTCGCCCATTAATTAACAATTGATTGGTACCTTGTACCTTCAGACATCCACACTATCCTCCCATCTGCATAGAAATGAGCAGTGGAGTAAAATTGCATGATTAGCTCACCATTCCATTTCGTGAGCTTCTGTTCAACAAACTTGTCAACTCCACAAGCTTTGAAGCTTTCATGTACACCTGGGAAGTGATCCTCATTCTCATTAATAAATTCCCAATCGACCATCTCATATCACTGACAATTGGCTTCTTGTCAAGCAGAATGGTCTCGTAGAAGTCTTGTTGTTCTTTGGTGTGGAACCTATAGTCCACTACAGTTCTCCTTCTTATAGCATATGGATCATACTGCCTCCAAAGTCTCAATCATGCATCCTTTCTGATGTTCATGTCCTCAGCCACTGGATGAGCATCATTGTGATCTGGGATCTTGGGTTTCAGTTTTCTCAGCACTTGGGATTCATCATCTTCTTCAACTTCCGGCACTGGGGCCTTGTTCTTCTCTTCAGCAGGAATGTTTCTGGTGCTTCACTTGGGCTTAGAAGTCTTCTGAGCTTGAGTTGTTGCTTTGGGAGCAGTTTTGGGCTTTGATGTTGCAGCCCCTGACTTGATTGCATCTCCCATGAGCTTCTGAGACTTGGGAGCTGGAGCAGCATCCTCTTCCTCTTCATCTTATTCTGGCTCTCTCATGATGGAGGATCTACCAAGCACTCTGGCAGTGGTCTTCTTGACCCTCTCCTTCCTCTTCTTGCCATCTCCAGCCTCTTTGGGTTCAAGAGTGAACTCAATAGTTTCTTGAGTGGAGGCTCTGGCCTTAGACATAGGAATCCATTTTTGCTGGTGCCTTCTTGTTCAACCCTGGCTTAGTTGTTGCAGTTGTTCCATACTCTTTCTTCAGCACCTTCTTCTAGGAGCTGACTTCCTCTTCAGTGGCCACATAGTCCTCATCTTTAGAATCTGAGGTTTTATTCTTCCTTGACCAGGTGGCTGCCTTTGGCAAATTACTGGGAGTGTTCCTGCTGCCATCATCTGATGTGCTTGAGGGACTAGTGCCCTCACTTAATTGCACTGGCTCTTCAGATCTGTTTTGGCTGTCACTTTGGTCAGACATCTTGGCAAACACACTGACAGCAAACCCTGTGAATAGATGTAGATGAGGAGAATATATGAGCATCACAAAGTGCAGAGTTTTTGCAAAACAAATGAGTCAAAAACTTAGTTTTTGTTCTCCACAGAAAGCATTTCGGAGCTACCAATTTGTTAAACTCGGTGATACCGAAGCAACTTTTGGAACCTAAACTAGTGAACTCGGTCAGACCGAGTCATAGTTTGGTGGCACCGATATTGCTAGGGTTTCACAGAGCGTCGAACTCGGTCGCACCGATTTGCAATTTTTGGTCAGACCGAAAACACATGTGCAATGGCCTAAGCCAAATCGGTGAGACCGATTTCTACAACTCGGTCGGTCCGAGATGAGTTCGGCGGAGACCTAACCCTATATTTTCGAATCAAATCTATCCTAAAGGATGTTTTCTCTGGATAGATTGTTTTCATACATGGAAAAGATCATAGCGAAGCAATCTGCTAGGAATTGGAGTAAGGAAATAGCACAAAGTATCGAACCCATACCCTAGTTCGGCGGGAGTTCACTACGGCGACAACGGCGGAGCAGAATTCCATTGACGGCGGTGGAAACCAGCAGCGGGAGGTTACTGGCGGCGAGGAGATGATCCGGAGACCCAAGGTGGCAGAGCAGGACACGCGCGGGATGAAGGGTTTTGGAGAAATTTCCAAAATTCAACCCGTCGGTATATATATCCCAACCTTGTCGGTGTGACCGAGTGGAACAACTCGGTGGCACCAAGATGCAGAATCGCAAGCGGTTACAGCAACTCGGTGTGACCGAAAAGTTCAAATCGGTTGCACCGAGATGGAAAACCTAGATCAACTTGGTGAACTCAGTGTGACCGAAGTGGATGACTCGGTCATACCGAAATGCACAAAGAGGTTTTGGAAGTTTAAGCCTATGACAAATCGGGGACTCCGAGTGCTCCTCACACAGAGTGGTTCGAATTTGACTTGATCAAACTTTGTGATGTAGCATGAATAGAGTTTGAGACGAGAAAAGCATAGATAGCTAGAGGAGGTTCTTAGGCATTCTTGTCCATCCACTTGGCAAAAGAGAAAAGGCCAAACAATCAAAGCAACAAATGGATGTCCTCGAATGAGTAAAATATGCAATCAACATGCTCACTCAATAAAATGGCAAATGAAATATGTGGCAAAGCATGCACAAACACTCTAGCATCTATCAAGCAATTGGCGATGACTAAGTCATCTATATATGAGTATATTGACTTAGGAGTCAAATGAGAACATTTGATCATAGGTCATACTCATCGTTTAAGCATAAGTGGGGTTACCACTTTTACATAAAGCATTGTTGTGTTCACACCATTAGAGTTGCTTTAGCTCAATTGATTCGAGTAAAACTCCCCCTAGATGTGATATCCCCCCTAAGAGGGATGAACTAACCTTGGGTTTTGTCGATGATGACTTCATGTAGATGTTCAAGATGTGGATGCTCAATGTTGATGTAGATCATTTGGAGCAATCCATTGGAATGAGTTGCACTTTCAATACCTACACGGGTTAGTCCCACAAGGAACAAACAAGGATATCCATAGACATAGAGTGATGTACACATAAGATGATGTTCATGAAAGCATTAGGTTACCATGTCCCTTGTCTTACCAACAAGAGGGTTTGTGACTCCTTGAACTAGTGCAAGATGTGGAAGTAGTTTGCACTTGTTCTCGCCAAAATGATATGAGTGAAGTATGCTGGCGGAGTCACCCTAAAGAACTTTCTAGTTCTTCTTCGGGATCCACATCATCTTGATGGGAATCCCTGGAGTTGTAGTCATACTTGATGTAGTAGAACTTGATGTAGTCTTGGGAACCCACTTGACCAAGGCCTTAGGAGCTTCTTCAAATGCATCAATCTCCTCTTGAAGCTTGTCCTTTCCTTTTTGCGTGTGGTCTTGTGGTGGAAGATCATCTTGATCTTGTGTCCCTTGGAAATAAGTAGGATCATACTTCTCTTGTTGAGGAACAAACTTCGTCTTGGGGTATTGATTTTCTTCCCACTCAACTCCATTAGCATTGAACTTTCGTTCAAAACCAATACCTTGATTCTTCCGGTGCCTCCCTTGCTTGCGTACAATTTCCTCAAATTGCTTACTTCAGGCAAGACTCTTGTAGACACATTTCTCTATAATTCCCTTCAATAGGCTTTTCTTGCTCAAGTGTAACTTGGCTAAGAGAATCATTAGTGGAATCAAGAGAACTACTAGAAGCAACAATATTGGATTTAACATGATTGTTGTTGCTACTAGAAGAAGAATCTTTCTTACTCTTGTTGCTAGATTTAACTTGCGGCATGTAAGTAGACAAGAGTAAACGCTTTGCCATGTAAGAAGAACTTTTCTTGCGAAGATCATCATTGATTGCCTTTAAGTACCCATGCTCTTGCTCAAGGTTGAGCTTTTCAAAGCGTGACTTCTCATGAGTCTTTAAAAGTTCTCGATGATCTTCCAAGGTAGTTTCATGAGCTAACTTAAGAGTGTTTAGTTCTTTAGTTAGACGCTCAATCTCCTTCTTATCATCGTCATTCGTTTTATCTTGATTAGCATGATTAATAGCAAGTTCATCATAGTTTTCATCACTAGAGTTGTCAACAAGTAAATCATCATCACCTAGCAAATCATCTTCATCACTATTGAAATCAACATACTCGGGGTGTGATACCTTTGGTCCTTTAGCCATGAAGCATCTTCCAATTCCTTCATTTGGTGAGTCAAATATGCCTTAGGAGTTGGTTGACACAAGTGCTATACCGGCAACACCTTCATCTTGAGTATATTCAGAGTCAGAGTGATAACTTCTCTCGGAGTGATTGTCGGAGTCGGAGCCGGATACCCATTCACCAACATGAGCTTGATGTCTTCATTTTGTGTAGCTCCTTGATGATTTGTCCTTTCTTTCTGAATCCTTTCTTCTCCGTGATGTTCTTCGTTCATAACGGTCATCTCTACTCCTTCTCTCTCTAGGTGGTGATTCTTCTCTTCTACTTCTCCTTTTGGGTGAATCTTCTCTTCTTTTGTAGGGAGTCGTACACTCATTGGAGTAGTGTCTAGGTCTTCCACAATTGTGGCAATTACATTCACGACTCGAAGATCTTTTGTCATTGTAGGACCTTGACTTGGAACTCCTTTCCTTGCTTCTACTCTTGTTAAACTTGTTGAAGTTCTTCACCATTAGGCTCAATTCTTCATTGAAGGCTTGTTTCTCACTTGATGATGTAGGAGCATCACATGAGGCTTTGTAAGCACCACTTGACTTGTTGTGAAGCTCTTCCTTATCCTTGAGTGACATCTCATGAGCAACAATTCTTCCAAGGACTTCCGTTGGCTTGAGATCTTTGTAGTTGGGCATCATTTGCATCAATGTGCACACGGTATCATATTTTCCATCCAAGGCTCTAGGATCTTCTTGATGATGAATCTATCAGTCATCACTTCACTTCCTAAGCCGGCAATCTCATTTGTGATGAGAGCGAGCCTAGAGTACATTTCAGCGACACCTTCAGCATCCTTCATTTTGAACTTGTCAAGCTGACTTTGAAGCACATCCAATTTGGATTCCTTGACGGAGTCGGTACCCTCGTTCATATCAATCAAAGTATCCAAAATTTCCTTTGCATTCTCAAGATGGCTAATTTTCTTGAATTCTTCGGGGCACAATCCGTTGAAGATAATATCACAAGCTTGAGCATAGTATTGCAGCATCTTCAACTCTTCTGTGGTAGCTTCACGGTTTGGTTCTCTTCCATCAAAGAATTCACCTTGCAGGCCAATACACACAATAACCCAAACGGCGGGGTTATGTCCAAGAATATGCATTTTCATCTTATGCTTCCAACTAGCAAAATTAGTACCATCAAAGTAAGGACCTCTATGGTGGTAATTTTTCTTGCTAGACGCCATACTCTCCTAGGTTGTGAACCAAAGGCTATGATCACCAAAAGATATGGAAATCAAGGAAAATGGAGACCAAAGCTCTAATACCACTTGTAGGATCGAAAGTATGTCTAGAGGGGGGTGATTAGAGTACTTGACCAAATAAAAATCTAGCCTTTTCCCAATTTTAAGTCTTGGCAGATTTTAGCAACTTAGGACAAGTCAAGCAATCAACCTACACATGCAAGTCTAAGAGTATAGCAGCGGAATGTAAAACATTGCACATGAAGGTAAAGGGAGAGTTTGGAGGGAGCAAATGCAATGTAGACACGGAGATTTTTGGCGTGGTTCCGATAGGTGGTGCAATCGTACATCCACGTTGATGGAGACTTCAACCCATGAAGGGTAACGGTTGTGCGAGTCCATGGAGGGCTCCACCCATGAAGGGTCCACGAAGAAGCAAATACCAAAAGTACCCAGGGATAGTTGCACTTTCACAATATCACTAAGCACTTGAGTAATAGCCTCATCATCAATACCACATTCCCTTTTAATAGTATTGGCTTTCCTAAGGGACTCAATGTGATCTTGGATCACTAAACCAAAAATGTAGAGTCCTGGAGTTGCCAATTCTTGTCCTTTACATTTTCAGGGGTCCACATCCATTAGTTGTTGCCATGCCAATCATTGATCTTTTTCTTAAATCTATTTGCTATGAATATTAGATCAATGATGTATATGTTATTAATTACCAAAACCATTCAGGGATTAGTTGCACTTTCATGGGCGGGCGAGCCCCCCTCTAAATAGGCGACGACCATCGTGAATGGCATATAAACCCTTGGCACCCCTAGGACACAAAGAATATACAGTAACCCACCGCCCTTACACGTTGGCCCGGCCAGAGTGGTAAGTGCATACAAAAACATTCGATAGCATGCTTTAACTAGATTGGCAACGATCTTTGTTTCCTGCCTGCTATGTTGGTCATGTGTGCCAAGATAGGTCATGCACTGTGGGGGTTGTGGCTGGTGAAAGAAGGACATGGCAAACGACAAGAAACTGTAGCACAGCCCGACAGCGACCTTACGTGAATGAAACAGCTGGAACACGCTCCCTACTTAGACAAAAAGAGACAATTCAAGATCACAGAGTCCAGATGCAGGCCAAACAACCCAAATTGCGCTATCCGACCAAGGAGCGTCATAGAGTACCATATGTAATTAGCGTCATCTTATGGGTTTCACCTCTAGCCTACCTCAACTTGTTTGGGACTAAAGGCTTTGTTGTTTTGTTGTTATTGATACTATAGCCACAAAACATGGTCGACTCTACCTTATCTTTCGATTTGTCCCTACCAGGCACATTTTTTTAGAAAAGAAGGTTGCCCCCTCTCTTCACAATTACGATGGACATGCTTGTCTTGGTGCTTCTTTTGTTGCATCTCTATTTATTCTACAGAACAAAGAACCCGGTCTACTCCGAATACATTGTTAGGTTGTGCCGAACGAACGTTGTATCGTGTTATACCATTGGAGGGTGTCTGGTGCATGCATGGCTATGAATAGGCAAATGCATTTGGAGTGTGCCGATTAGCTCGCCGATGCACCATGGCACTCGGACAGACCGAGCACAACCGACACGCGGATGACCAGTCGGACGTAGGCGTCTGCATGTGCATGGCCTCCTAGCATGAGCCGAGTAGTTTGTCATGAGGCGTGAGACGGGCGTACGCGTGTATACGACTGGCACAAGCAATGAAGCCCACACGAGGCCCTTCGATCGTGTCTTTCATCGTCCACTCTTTCATGCTAACGGTTCGTAGTCAAAGGAATTGACGGAAGAGTTTCCATGTGCATGTTCCAATTCAATTCGGCGTAGACATGGAGTTGTAGAACTGTTGGTTCATGAAACTCAGGTTGATGATATTGGATACATGCGGTGGTGCAAGCCTATGGTATAATTGCTCACATTTCCTGAGCGGTGGCACATGTTGGAAGCCGTCTCACGTCTTCATGGCAGTTCTAGTCCCAATCAACGGAGTCATAACTAATCCTGTTTGCATTAAACTAAGACTTTGTGAGTCTTCTGCCTCATTTCCGCTCGCAATGTACATCTCTCGTTGCTTAGATTTTACACCTGCACAGGGAATTCATGTCATAGGTATCTTTGTTGCGATGGAAAACGGTCACTGCCCTTGGCACCACAGACTTGGATGTGGTGTAGACCAATGAGAATCATAAGGTAGAGGAGGTCATTGCTATGTATGAGCAATGGTTGCAAGAGGAAAAGTATAGATTTGTAGGGTTGGACATTGAGTACACCCGTGAGAATCTTTATAGGCGATGGATAGTTGTCGTCCTGCAGCTATCAATGCGCGAACACATTCGTGTCCACCATTGTTTCACGGCAAAGGGGCAATCTGAGGTGCTCGATAATTTTTCCGGGCGCAAGGGAATAATCTGTGTTGGCGTCGACACTAGCAGAGACCGGAAGGTCCTTCTACAATCCCTTAATGTGATTCCAGAGATGCTCTACGTTGACATCCAGAAGGAGTTCCAAATTAAAGGTGGTCGAGAAAGGGACTCTATGGCAGACCTTGCAGAGGCCATCATACACCTCTCATATGCCTGCATGAAGAACGAATTCATGCCAGGATACCAAGACTATTAGGAGTGGAAGCCATTTACTACTTTGTTACACTTATCTTATGTTGTGAAGGATGCGTACGTGGGCTAAGAAATGTATAGGAGGATCCTGGTCATGGAAGACGGGCTATGTCACCATCCTATCCGATCAACAGTGGCGGCGGCCGGTCAGCCTTGAGGGACGGGTTGTGCATTTGATTCACAACGAATGAGGCATCATCGATGACTTGCAGTCGGCCAAGAAAAACATCTGCCCGCTAAACTGTGATTCCTTTAATGTCCATGTAGGATTGGTGTATCAGGTTAGTTGTAGTTACATTTTGTTGTTGTTTTCTATGTGGTCGATGCGTCCGTTGTATCTTGTGTTTGTTAATAACAATGAATAGTCATGGGTCCTGCAATTTGAGTTTCCTTGTGTGTTTATCGTCTTTGAGATTAGTCCCGACACTTTCACTTTGTTGATGCTTTAAGTTTTTGTTTAGTTCTTCCAGTATAGTATTACAATGTCGTTTATATAGTAATTCATTTGGCCTCTTGTGATTTAAATATTTACATGTTGCCCATACGGTTGCTTAGTTTCTTAGTTGTAGTTTCAATTACTTTGCTTAACTTCTGGGCTGCAGCCACATGTTATCAAAAAAAATCACAAAATAAAGCTATGGGCAATGATCATTGTCGAGGCTATGGAAACGCGGTATGAACATAGTCATTTGCAAACACTTAAGGAATTTTTTTCAAATAGTTCCCTGAACTGCCAGGCTGTAGTTGGTCTCTACGCCACTGTCGAACGAAGCATGAGCAAGCCGACATGGGGCCCTAGCCGGCTAGAACAAGTGTCGGTGATGGTCCAGGCAGGTCACCCCCTCAAGGGCCGCTATGAGCTGTCTGATCTGCCCATGGTAAAATCGGTCGCGCAGCTAAGCCAGGATGGTCGAGCATGACGTGACCGGGTAGAAATTATGGTTATGTCTTAGACCGAGCATAAAAGTCGGGTATGTGAGAGACAGCTATGCGAAACGGCTATTGGGTTGCCCTCACAAGCCAAAGAAGAATATGGGAAATGACCATCATTATCCTTCACTAGTAAATATACAGGGCAAATACAAACACATTATGGACATGATCACTTGCAGACCATTTGGAACAATCTTACATAAGAGATGAGCATGGGCGATGTAGATACGAACATCCATCAAACATTTCATCTAAATTTTCGATCGTATTAGTTGCTTCTCTTCTTGATCTCTTCAAATAGTTCCCTTGACTTTCAGTTTCATATAATTCGCTTAGCGCATCTCCTTCTTCCTCCAGCGAGAGGAACCCAGCATTTGGGTCCATAGAAGGGCCAAGCACATCCACTACACATGACTGCAGTGGCGCCCGCCCGATTAGAGCGCTCTCAGTGCCTTCCCGGCACGCGGGGGGGTGGCATTGCGCGGGTGCTAGCCGACTAGGGTAGTTCCATCCTGCCAGAGACGAGACAGAAAAATTCTTGCATGTGTGTGCTTGACCCTACCGGGTTGGTTCCCTATTCTGGCGGGCACATAGAATCGCTTGCTTTGCGCCGGGATGTTTCTCTCGGATGACTCAAAATGCCTTGGAATGGACGGTTGGTTGATCGGCCTAATAAGTTGGTCATTTTCACAGGCGTCACGTAAACACAGCCTTGCATACGTCTCTCGAGCAAGTTGCACACCCGGGCACGATGCAACGCCTTTATTCAAGCTTTGCCTGCCTGGTACTTGTCGTCGCGCACCTTGTCCCGCTTACGCACATGTGTGGCTTTCCTGGGTTTGTTATTCGTGTTTGCAAATAACTGTCGCCTCTGTCGCCATCCACAATTGGCGTAGAGACCAATTGCAGACTGAAAATTAAGCAAACTATTTGAAGGACTTTGTCGCCACCCATGCTATCCCGTCGCGGGCATGACAGCCAAGATGTCCAAGGCTTGCATCATTCTTGGAGTTGTGTGTGTCGGTGTTCTGGGAACGGGGTCCCCAGACTTGTCTGCCTGCGGCCCACGGCGTGGCGCTGCAAGCGGGCCCGTATGGCCCATCTTCACCAACAAGCATTCAACACCCTCGCGACGGGCCAAGCCTCGCGAGGCAGACGACACAAGACCTCCTTGGGAGCGGCCTCACCAGGCTGGCTCACGAGGGGCGGGGAGAGTAAGGCAAGGCAAACCTCGTGAGGTTCCAATGACGTGAGCCATGACGATCGAGACCAGGCGGGCGCCAGCGTGCACAGTGTCCTTGTTTCCTCTTTGGTGCTAAGGAGGCAAGCGCAGGTGAGGAGTACCGAGGCGTCAAGCAAAGGTTTCCATATCGGTGCAACGAGACCAAGACCAGCAGGACGGCAAGATGGAGGTCACCATGGAGCCCAAGGCGGTGTCACCACCAGAGCCTTTGGCAGGCGAAGACTGCTTTTGTCAGGATAACTTGTACTAGCTGTCGCCTTTCGAATTGGCCATTGTGGCATCCCTTCCCGCTCAATATTTGGGGAGAGGACCAAGGCCTCTATAAATAGGATTAGCCACCATAGTAGGAGGAAACGGAGCCTCAGCCATCTCATCTTGGACTAGATCCAACCCATCCTCACACCCACCAAGCACAAGAACACCTCACCTCAGGAGGCTATTCTTCCGCTTGTACCATTCAACCTCAGCTCGAGAGGCAATCCACCACACCACACTGGAGTAGGGTATTACACCACAACGGTGGCCTGAACCAGTACAAATCTTGTGTCTCTTGTGTTGCGAGTTCGTCGAGCTTGCCTTTGAGATCGTGGCGAGGTTGAGGGCGTGAGTTGGTAGGGGGAGATCTTCATGCGCACCCGGTGTTCGAACCTTGAGGGTTTTGCTGGAACCCGGGATCCAACATTTGGCGCGCCAGGTAGGGGTGCGCCGGAGCTTTCCTTTCGTCGATCTGCGTCCCGTCTCCTCGTCGTCTCCATGGTGGACGCTCGCCGAGCTCGCGCTAAGCGTCGGGCCGCCCTCGCCGCCCGTGCCGTTCAGACGGCTCCCGTCGGTGGGCCACCCCGTCGTTCTCCGTCGCCTGCCGCCAACGCCGTCACTGGTCCGGCGGGGAACAAGCAGCAAGCCTCCTCGCTGCACCCTTTGGTGCGGCGGGACGGCCGCACCGCCACTCCATCGCTGACCCCGGTCGGCTCGTCGTATCACACCTGTCGCACTCCCACGGACGTGCAGGCCGCGTTGTGCGTGGCGCGCAAACTCCTGCACTACCGCCACATCGACGACCTCTACGAGGACTGGCTCAACCGCATCGCCGAGCTTGTCAGCGCCGCAGGGGGCTCCCTGTGCCGTCCCTCTCGCTGCCTCGCCCTCCGCCAGCTACGGGTGACGTGGCTCATGGAGCGCCTCCACCACCTCTGCCCCAAGACGGCGCCCTAGCGCCAAGGCGTGCGGCCCCCCGGCGTGATCCACCGCGTCGGCCGCCTGTACGTGAAGAGGAAGCTACCAAGAAGTCCCTCATTCGCAAGAAAACGCTCCTGCGCTCCCGGCGCCACTACGACAAGACCGTGCGCCGCCTGTGATGGCGGTGCGAGGGCATCAAGGCCAGGCTCCGCATCAGCAAAGGGTCCCGGTGGCCACCGCGGGCTGCCGCGCTTTCACCCCTGAGCTGCGTAGCATCGCCTGGCCAGGCAAGTTCAAGTCAGACCTGCCTCCGCGCTATGACGGCACCCCTGACCCCGCGGAGTTCCTGCAGCTCTACGAGTTGAGCATCGAGGCGGCCAACGGCAACGAGAAAGTCATGGCAAACTAGTTCCCCATGGCTCTCAAGGATGGCGCACGCTCGTGGCTCCTGAACCTACCTCCAGGCTCCATCTCTTCCTGGAACGAGATGCGCGACCATTTCATCGCCAACTTCAAGGGCACTCGTGACCGCCCTCCGGCCGCGGGTGACCTGCGCCGTGTCAAGCAACAACCAGGGGAAACCCTCCAGAAGTACATCCAATGCTTCAACAACGTTCGTCTCAAGATCCCCAAGGTGGCGGACGAGGCCATCATCTTTGTGTTCTCCGATGGCCTCCGCGACGCCAAGATGAAGGAGGAGCTCGCCATCCACGAGGAGTTGTGCACATCCCTGGAGTTGTTCAACCTGGCGACCAAGTGCGCAAGGGCTGAGGAAGGGCGCCTTTCCCTTCTTGAGCTCCCAGCTGCCGACCTGCAGGAAAAGAAAGCCAAGACCAAGGACGTGAAGTGCAAGGGAGCGGCCGTACTCGTGGCAGAGCCGGACACAAAGCGCGGCAGGGACCAGCCTGAGTCATGCAAGAGTAGCTGACCGTTCTGCGCCTTCCACAACGTGCACAGCCACAACACCAACGATTGTCAAGAGCTCAGGGCCATTCGTGACGGACGCTTCGGTCGATGCCCCGAGCGCAACGACAGAGGCTACGGCCGAGGAGGAGGACGTGGCGGAGGACGCTGGGACGACCGAGGCCAACGCCAGGAGTGGCGCGACCGGCCTCGTGAGGACCACTGGCAGGATTAGCCTCGCGAAGGTGCCTGGAGGGATCAGCCTCGCGAGGACCGTCCTCAGGGCAATGCTGGGCTTCCTCCACTGCCGCCACCACCAAGAAGGAACGACGACCACCACCAAGACGAGGGGGCTGGGTGCTTCCAGGAGCCGCGTGCTATCGCCTGCATCTTGGGCGGAGCTCAAGCCCCAGCCTCACAGTGTATCTTCAAGCAGTTTGCTCACGAGATGAACGCAGCCCTTCCCAAGCTCGAGGCTACACGCCCGCTCAGGTGGTCCAAGTGCGCTATTACCTTCAGCTCGGCAGACCAGCTCAAGTGCGCGGCCACCCTTGGTGCTCTCCCGATGCTCTATTCACCCGTCATCAGCAACGTGCAAGTCACCAAGACTCTCATCGACAGCAGCGCAGGGCTTAACGTCCTGTCCGTCGAGATGTTCGACAACCTTCAAGTGCCCTATGATTAGCTTCAGCCTACCAAGCCTTTCTTAGGAGTGACCGACGGCTCCACCACCCCGATAGGTCGGGTCCGCCTCCCGGTCACCTTCGGACAGCGCGACAACTACCGCACCGAGCTCATCGACTTTGACGTTGCCCACATCCGTCTGCCGTACAATGCCATCCTCAAGTATCCAGCCCTGGCTAAGTTCATGGCGGTGACCCACCACAAGCTACAACGTCCTCAAGATGCCAGGAAGCGGCGGAATCATCACGGTCCCCTGCGAAGAAAGAGACGCGGTGTGCTCCCTTAAGCATGCCTTCCAAGCTGCAGCAATCGACGACCCCGACAGCAAGGGCGAGTACCCTCCTGAGGCCATCCCCAAGAAGAAGAAGCAGCTACTCCGTACTGGGCCTCAGGAGAATGGCGCCGCAAGTGGCACCATGTCAGGATCAGCGCCCGCGCCTGGGCGCCTCCCTCTGTCGCATAGGAAGGCGCGCTCGACGCCCTCCTCGGGCAGGGCTCGGGGGCTCTCTTCTGGAGGGCCTCAGACCTTGCCAGCATTACGAGGGAGGCGCTCAGGCATCATTTGGAGGTGTGCTTCGTGGCACGTTTCCCTCAGGAGGACATAGGGTGAGAAGCGCCCAGCGCTCAGGAGTTCATTACCAAGACCACTCAGGAACTGCAGGATGTGAGGGCCATGCGGGGTGATCGCCGCTCACCTGGCGCAGCCCCCCATCTAGGCGAGGATGCCGGGCTGCGCGTCTGCATCAACGTCCCAGGGCTCAACAGGGCCGCGTCTCAGGAGCTCTTCTAGCCTTCGCGCATGGGACGCTGCAAGGGCCCACCGCACAGCTATGTTCGCATGCCATTCGGCCTGCCGAGCGTGGCATACGCCTACCAACACAACTTGCGGCGCGTCCTGGTGACTCAAGAGGCCAGGCACCGCGCAGTCCTAGCAGAGATGGAGATGGTCCTTAAGGAACCGCTTGGACCCCCAGAGCCTCCCGAGGTTCGGGGCCTCGGTGGCTCGTGAGGAGAAACCCCTTCGCCGCACACCTGGAGCTGCCCCAACATTCCTTCATCAACAGAATCAGGTGACATTTTCCAAGTTTATTTAGCTAGGAGCGCCCTTGGGGCTGCAGCCGCATGGGTCCGTCCCTGTGGCGTGTAACCCTTTTTATGTCTTTAGCTTACCTTGCTGGGGGCGCCCCTCGGGCAGCATCATCCCCAAGCCGCCCGGGCCAGACCCAGTGGCATGTTTGCTTTCCATGCTTAATCTATCTATGACTATCACCTGCTTGATTGTCACCTACCACAGGGGCTGCACACACTGGCACGACGCTTGTGCTTGGGTCCGTCCCTGCAACGTCGACAAATCTGAGCGGCCGAGCTCTGGCCATGCGTGCCACCTCACCAGGCCCTCAGTGCCTCCATTCTCTGGCGGAGCAATCAGTGGCCGCCCGGTTATCATAACAGCAACATGTGCCCTACCTCATGCTGACTTGCAGGAACCTCCCGAGGACCACGACAGGCGGCACCGCGGGCTCCCTCTTCTCCCAGGTAATCCGCTTGCATGCTAAAAGGGGGATCCTGAGCATCACGACTCAGGAGCTCTTACAAGCTCTCCAGCCCTCACCCCCTGGCCTTGACCATAGCATCGCGACCTGGCATACTAGCGGCGGCTGAGCTCGCTTGAGGGCCGGGACCTGAGGACATAGAGCGCGAAGGAGAGCGTGGGAAGAGGAGGAGGCTCGTACGGGCCTGACCTGGCTAAGCTACGACTGCCTATGCACGAGCATGGCGTCTCGCGAAGGACCGACCCTGGACTTCGAAGATAAGTTTCATGCTCGGGTCAACCAATCGCTATGGCATAGAGTTCTCATTTGTGTTGCCCCGCTGCGGCCACGTAGTCTCCCTTTCCTACCTCTCGGCGGTTGCTTGCGTGCCAAAGGGGACCTCCTGAGCATCGCGTCTCAGGGGCTCTTACTGGACCTCAAGCCGCTCACCTCCTGGCCTTGACCACGGCATCGCGACCTGGCATACCAGCGACGGCTGAAACCTGCCTGGGGACCGGGACCTGTCGGCGTACAGCACCAAGCCGTCGTGAGGTTGTAAAGGGGAAACCGAGCCGAAACGGAGCACGCACACGCATAACTTCATAATAAGGATAATATCAACAAAGGACATTGCAGACCCTTTACATGCCCCCATGGGATACTTCTCGATTCCTCGCATGGGAACAAAAGGAAAGAACTTCTAGGAGCCCTATCTACATGTGCCCCAGTGGCCGACGCCATCATCAACAGTGGGCCACGGGAAGCTGGCGCCAACCTCACCTAGATCAGCGGCGGCGGCGGCCGGACGTTGCAGCCCTGCTCCGGGCTCGGCGAGAGCTTGGGGGCATGTATCTGTCGTCGCTCGTCTCCGGAGTCTCGTAGAGCTCGGGAGAATCGCTGGACTCCCAGGCGTCGCTGCTACTTCCAAAGGAGCTGCTGGCGACATGGAGGGCAGGCCCTGCCCCTGATGCTACGCCGTCCTGACGACCCCTTCTGGAGCAGCACTCCAGGCGGCGGCCTTCTGCGTCGAAGACCTTGAAGGACAGCATGGAGGCGCCGTCGTACTCGAAGTGGATCGCGAGGGCACCCTCCGCACGGCACACTCGAGCGACCTCACCCCAGCCTTGGGTCATGAATATCTTGCCCGAGGAGACGGCCTCAACTTCTGCCCCAGTCGCCGACGCATCGCAGTTGGCCTGCTACAGCCAAAGCTCGAGAGGCCCCCTCGGCGGCATCTCGGCGGAGAAGAAGGAAGGGAAGCGGATCCAAGTGCTCGGAGGCATCGCCGCCCACAGCACAAGTTCGCGCGAGGAGTCCGTGGCGTGGACTCCAGGGGCAGCGACGCGCGCCACCACGGTACGGCAACCATGGCCGCGAAGCACACGGCGTCGCTCGCCGCCTCTTCCTCCTGAGCCCTCGGCTTGGGCGTACAGGGGCAACTGATACCCAGGAGGAGGCCACTCGTACCAAGGCCTTGTCACCTCCTGCAACACCACCACGTCACGACGGTGGACCGGCCTCTTCTTCGGCGGGAGCGGCCCTGGCTCGTCGCGGGGAGTCTTTCCTTTCTCCGCATCGGAAAACCTTCGGATGGGCGCCATTGGTGTTACTATTGGCAATGGAGCAAAGGGGGAGAAGCTAGCGGAGTGGGAAAAGATGGGCGACGGGGGCTCTGCCCCCCCTCCCCATTTATAGCAGAAGAAGGCCAACCAGCGCCCCCCACGATCACAGGTGATGATGGTTTTTCCTTGCATGCAGCAGGGACTCGTTAAGTCGGGCAGCTGCCGAGGCAACGTGGGGAAGCAGAGACGCCCACGCCCAATCAACCGCCACGCGTCGACCAAGGCTGTAGGTTATTGGGGCCCACGGTGCTCCGCACTTGCCCTTTGGCTTCGCCAGCGTTCTGGGAAGGGGGATCCCCAGACTTAACTGCCTGCGGCCCACGGCATGGCGCTGCAAGCGGGCCCGTACGGCCCATATTCACCAACAAGCATTCAAGACCCTCGCGAGGGGCCAAGCCTCGCGAAGCGGACGACACAAGACCTCCTCGGGAGCGGCCTCACCAGGCTGGCTCGCGAGGGGCGGAGAGATCAAGGCAAGGCAAACCTCGCGAGGTTCCAATGACGTGAGCCATGACGATCGAGACCAGGCGGGCACCAGCACGCGAAGTGTCCTTGTTTCCTCTTTGGTGCTAAGGAGGCAAGCGCGGGTGAGGAGTACCGAGGAGTCAAGCAAAGGTTTCCATGTCGGTGCAACGAGACCAAGACCAGCAGGACGGCAAGACGGAGGTCACCATGGAGCCCAAGGCGGCGTCACCACCAGAGCCTTTGGCAGGCGAAGACTGCTTTTGTCAGGATAACTTGTACTAGATGTCCCCTTTCAAATTGGCCGTTGTGGCATCCCTTCCCGCTCAATATTTGGGGAGAGGACCAGAGCCTCTATAAATAGGATTAGCCACCACAGTAAGAGGCAACAGAGCCTCAGCCATCTCATCTTGGACTAGATCCAACCCATCCTCACACCCACCAAGCACAAGAACACCTCACCTTAGGAGGCTGTTCTTCCCCTTGTACCGTTCATCCTCAGCTCGAGAGGCAATCCACCACACCACACTAGAGTAGGGTATTACACCACAACGGTGGCCCAAACCAGTATAAATCTTGTGTCTCTTGTGTTGCGAGTTCGCCGATCTTGCCTTTGAGATCGTGGCGAGGTTGAGGGCGTCAGTTGGTAGGGTGTAACACCCACGATGCGGCTATATCTCCCACGTGTCAAGGCACGACTTAGAGGCATAACCGCATGGTGGTTTAGTCGCAAGTGAGGTAATCTTCACACAATCCCATGTACTGAAAAAGAAAGGGATAAAGAGTTGGCTTACAATTGCCACTTCACACAAATAATAAGTTAAACATACGTCATCCAGAGTACAGTCAAGGTCCGACTACGGAACCAAAATAAAAGAAGACAACCCCAAATGCCAGATCCCCGATCGTGCCAACTGGGCACCACTACTGATCAACCGGAAAGGACACGTAACAACGGTCAAGATCTTCATCGAGCTCCCACTTGAGCTTGGTTGCATCACCTGCACGGGTATCATCGGCACCTGCAACTGTTTGGAAGTATCTGTGAGCCACGTGGACTCAGCAATCTCACACCCGCGAGATCAAGACTATTTAAGCTTATGGGTAGGGAAAGGTAATGAGGTGGAGCTGCAGCAAGCACTAAGCAAATATGGTGGCTAACATACGCAAATAAGAGCGAGAAGATAAGCAACGCAACGGTCGTGAAGCTAGAAGTGATCAAGAAGTGATCCTGAAACTACTTACGCACAATCATAACACAAGAACCGTGTTCACTTCCCGGACTCTGCCGAAAAGAGACCATCACGGCTATACACGCGGTTGATGCATTTTAATTAAGTCAAGTGTCAAGTTCTCTACAACCAGACATTAAAAAATTCCCATCTTCCACAAAACCGCGGGCACGGCTCTCGAAGTTTATACCCTGCAGGGGTGTCCCAATTTAGCCCATCACAAGCTGTCACGGTCAACGAAGGATATTCCTTCTCCCGGAAAGAGCCGATCAGTCTCGAAATTCTAGGTTACAAGACTTTTCGACAATGGTAAAACAAGACTAGCAAAGCCACCTGATGTGCCGACAATCCCGATAGGAGCTGCACATATCTCGTTCTCAGGGAAACACCGGATGAGACATCCTAGGAGTAAAACCAAACCTCAAGTTTCCCCGAGGTGGCCCCGTAGTCTACTCGGTTCGGACCAACACTTAGAGAAACACTGGCCCGGGGGATTAAAATAAAGATGACCCTTGGGTTGGCCGACCCAAGGGAAAGGTATAGGTTGTTAGGCAAATGTAAAACCAAGGTTGGGCCTTGCTGGAGCAGTTTTATTCAAAGCAAACTGTCAAGGGGTTCCCATAACACCCAACCGTGTAAGGAACGCAAAATCAAGGAACATAATACCGGTATGACGGAAACTAGGGTGGCAAGAGTGGAACAAAACACCAAGCATAAGGCCGAGCCTTCCACCCTTTACCAAGTATATAGATGCATTAATTAAGTAAGAGATATTGTGATATCCCAACATATCCATGTTCCAACATGGAACAAACTTCAACTTCACCTGCAACTAGCAACGCTATAAGAGGGGTTGAGCAAAAGCGGTAACATAGCCAAACAACGGTTTGCTGGGAAGGTGGGTTAGAGGCTTGACATGGCAATATGGGAGGCATGATATAACAAGTGGTAGGTAGCATGACATAGCGATAGAACGAACAACTAGCAAGCAAATATAGAAGTGATTTTGAAGGTATGGTCATCTTGCCTGAAATCCCACAAGGAAGAAGAACGAGTCCATGAAGAAGACAAATGGACGTAGTCGAATGGATCCTCACAACTCCGAAACAAAACCGAAGCTAACGAGGGAAGCAACCCGGAAAGAAACAAGCAACATAGTAAACAACCATCGCATAAACATGGCATGATGTGCAACCAAGTATGATGCATGTCCAGTTTAATGAGGCATGGCATGGCAAAGTGCAACAAACAATACTACAAATTAAGTGGAGCTCAATATGCAACGAGTTGCATATTGACAAAACACCAGATTCAAACATTTAGTTCTCTCCTGTTTATGTACCCAACAATATTAAATGTTATTAAACATGGCAAGGGGTGAAGCATATGAAAACTACCTATCTAGACAAGTTTAAATGAGGCCGGAACAACAAGGAACAAGTCCGGAAAAATCCTCATGTGCAAATTATGGATTTGGTACTGTTCTGCCCTAAACCATATTTTAGAGTTGTTAAACATGCAAGATGAGCGCACCAAGTTAAACTAGGCATTTTTCTACCCCATTTTCATATAAAGTTTATTACAAACCGAGTTACGGTTAATTAGTTATGAAATAAAGCATTTTAGCATGGCATTTAAGCAAATTAAACAAACAGCAAGTTTAAACATTTTAAACATGCATGAAAGTTGGATATTATGAAACTAGATGAAATTCTAGTCATTTTACATATATATAAATTATTTACATGCGATGCACGGTTTGTGAGTTACTATATGGATGAAGTGCAAGGGCTAAATTGTAAAACTGCAGTTCTGTGGAAAATAGACAAATTCGTTTGGCAGAAAAAACAAGGACTGGGCCAAAACTGGCAGGCCCGGAAGTGCACAGGGAAGCTCGAGGGGGCTGCTCACCAGGCCTCATGGGTCGGTCGGTGGAGGAGGCCGAGCAGGCCGGTTGCTGGGCCGTCCACGCGCTGGAGCTGGGCCGGGCCACGCGATCGAGCGGGGAGGCCACTCATCGTGCCCCTCGTCCTCCCGCACGAGCAGGGGAAGGGGCGGCCATGGCAGGGGACGACGAGGTCAAGGTGTCGGGGGAGGAGGACGGGACGGCGGGATCCGTGCAGGGAATGGATGGATCTGGTTGCCGGGGGTCAGATCCGGGCAAGGACGACGGAGGATGGAGCAGCGAGCTCCATGGCGGTGCCGGATCGAAGGAAGAGGCCGGCCATGACATCCTGTAGAGGAACAGCAAGATGAGTGGGAGAAAGCGAGAGAGCCAACGCGGCGGCGGGGCTCGCCTGTTGGTGGAGGTCGTCAGTGGCGAGGGTGCTGGGGTCCGGCGAGGCAGCAGCGTAGAGGCGGCGACGGCGGGGTTTGATCTGGATCGAAAGCTCCTCTCTCGATCTGGATCGCTCGGGCGAGCGGGGCGACGGCACGGTTCGGGCGCCGATGGGCTTCCAGGGCCCAAACTGGGCTTCGGCGGGCCCTCGGCGGTGGGACGGGGAGGCAGGGCGACATCGCGCGCGTGGGTTGGAGGAGGGCACGGTCAGGTGGCGGCGGGGCTAATGGAGGCGCGACAAGTGGCGGCGGAGGACTTGGCCGGCGCGGAAAACGAGGCAGAGATGGAAGGTGGCGGCGGCTGAGGGTTAGGGGAGGCTAGGGGTAGGTTTTTTAGACTAGGATTAGTCCGAAAATGGACTAGGGGGTCTATATATAGCAGGTTTTGCTAGGGTTTGGGTCTAGGGGGTTTCTGGAGCGTTTCGGAGCCTCCGATCATGATCGTGCGGTTCCAGACATAGGGGGAACTAGGTGGGGTTTGTGGGCTGTGTAGGAGAGGTCTCAGGCTAAGAAGAGAGAGACGGAAATGTAGCCCGGCAAGGTTTCCGGAGACCGAAAACGTCCGATGAAAAGACCAGCTAAAGTACCGCTATATGTTTAACGGTTGGGCTATCAAACGAGCTCCGAATGCGACGAAACTTGACAGATGGTCTACCTACACTAAAATAAGACCGCACGCCAACTTTCAACCCATTCTGAGAACATTCTCCGGCCTCTTATAAAATACTATTTCGGATGTGCCGCGGGCGCGTGCTAGTGTGCCTGGGCTCAGAACGGACAACGAAGAGAACTGGGGGACCCGGACGGATGCAAGTTTTGAAAACATGATGATGCAATGCACATGATGACATGGCAAGATGCAACACGCAAGAGAATGACAAGGCAACAACAGCGAATAACTGGAAGACACCTGGCGCAACGGTCTCGGGGCGTTACAACACTCCACCACTACAAGAGGATCTTGTCCCGAGATCTAGGATGGCACCGGAGGGAAACGGAAGAGGAAGAGAAGAGGTAAAACTAAGTTGCTTCTTTGACAAATGAGTGAAACCAAAGAACCTTGCGAGGTTGAACAAATTGAAATAAAGAATACAACAAAGATGAACAAAGTTGAAAACACTCCGTTAGAATAGAGGAGCAAGGAACACGACGAGAACCTGAAGGTTGAAAGACATAAGAAAAAGGTTGCAATGGACAAGAAGTACACGCAAGCACTCTGGTTGAAACGAGATGTACAAGGAACGATAAGGATCAATTACGACAACACTCCGCTTGGAAATGGAAGGAAATAATATGAACTTGGCAAAATAAAACAACTTGGATGAGATTCCGGTTAGAAGAGGAATGATAGCCACAACACTCCGGTTAAAACAAGATAGAGAAGGAATAAGAATGATATAATTTGGACAGCACTCCGACTGTAAATGGAAGGAATTGAACATGAACTTGACAAGATGAGATGGATACTTGATGAAATCAACAACACATTGCCTCCAGAACTATTGAAAGAATGGCACAAGGGGTAAGAAAGATTTCAGACAGCACCCTGGTTGAGAAGGGAGGCAAAACTTGATAAGATGAGAGAACTTGAATGGAGGACACGACACTCCGGTTGAATGGATAAGCAAAGGAAAGAACATGATCTTTGGCAAAAATGCGATGATGGATCGAAGTGTGCAACATCACAATGCCTCCAGAACAAAAGATAGAACGGACTGACAGTAACGAAGAAGAAAACAACATCTTCTACGTCGAATTAATTTGAAAGCATCCTTCCAAGAATGTTAAATGGAGTTGTTGGAAAGACCAACAATGAAACGGATAATCTTGTAGTGGGCTTATGGAAAACATCTCAAAACTAAGGTGAAGTTCTGCCACCGAAAACAATGATTGATCGGGAACAAAGAAGAGATGAAAAACTTCTTCACCGAGATAGGAAGGAGAAGATTGGATGATTGATAAGCACCACAATCGCAACCATCCTTAGGATAGGCTTTAGGTGAAATATAACCCAAGATAACTCCAATAAAAAGATTGATTGGTTGAAAAGGTCTCTTGAACGAAGAGAAAATGATGGATTTATAATATGTCCTTCTTGAAATTTGAGAATCGTGAAACACAGGGGGAAATTAACAAGAATGACATAACACCATCTCAAGAGATAAGGTAGGAAGAAGTGCACTTTGGAATGCACGATGAAGAATACTTGAACTCCTCAAAACAAGACATGTGTTGAACACCATGTTTAATTTAGAGTATAGCTTGGCGGATCTTAGCTTTGAGAGAAATCTTGAAGAACAATTGAAGAATGAAAGGAATCCTTGATGAACCACCATATAGAGCCTCCATGAAGAACTCCGGTAATAAAAGAATGATCAAACGAAAGGGAAAGTTGAAAAGAACTCCGGGAGAAGCCTTGCAATGATTAGATGAAGCTTTGAAATGATATAATTGAAATAACTTAGGGCTCCGGAAAAGAAAGATGAACAACTTGGAACCAAGAATTACCTCATGAACAAACTCCGTAAGAAGGAATTAATTCATCTCGAGGAAATAAGAATAAGAATTATGTTATGCATATCCTTCACCAATTTAAATTGATGACAAGCAATGGATTTTTCATACTACTTATCCTCGTAGAAAGGATTAAGATAGATATAGCACAAACTTGGGAAGGTCTTCAACGAATCGTCGGTAGGATTTGAAAGAACAAATGAGTTGATACGATAACGAAGGAAGAGAAATCTTGAACGAACCACCGTAAGAAGTGAAAACGACTGAAGAAAAGAGAATGGCTCTCCGGGAAGCATTAAACATGCACGAAGATACTTGAGTGAATTTAGATACAAGATGACGAAGAGATCATGAACAGATTGGAGAGTACTTGAATAATGCACCGGAAGAAATAATAATTTAGGAGAATTGGTGAACAAGAGCTGAACATTGAGAACGTTTAAATCTTTGGAATGATGGCCTCCAGAGAATCAAAATGAAAACACTCCTAAATTACTTTGGATGGGTGAAAAGAATATCTCCTAATCGAGAATAATTGCGAGGATGGCACGAAGCTGGAACCGTGAATTTTCAAGAGAACAGATATGATTTGGAGGAAACTCTTCCTCGGTCTTCAAATCTGATAATGACGATGAGATACGCCACCATGAATTGTTGAGACACTCTGGAATGAAAATTAGAAAGGTTGAACCGACGATGAAAAGAATTTGAAAGATCTTGGAGAAAGACATATGACTGGCGATAATTCATTCTTACGTCAACTTTGAAATGAATTTGAAAATAACTCTGGAAAATTAGAAGAGTCAGGTAAGATCTTGGGAAAAGACCTGTGGTTAGGGCCCACTCAAAGGATACACCATTGAACAATTTAAAAGAGAGATTGCACCGGTTGAATTAAATTGCTTGAATAAGATAACAACCTCGAAATAACTTGAACGGATCGAGAATGGAAACATGAACCTTCTAAGAGATCTTTAGCACTTTGGATATGAATAGAGAGAGATGAGCGATTAAGAGGTGCACCGGTATGAGAAAACATTTGAAACAAGGAAAAGATATGATCGACAAAGCTTGAATTGAATCCACCATAGAAGAAAAGAGAACGAAGAATAATAAACTTGAAGCTCCATTAGTATCTTCCTGAGAATCACCGGATAAGAACATTGACGGAAAAGAATGGAGAGACTTCCCATCAATAAGATGGATACTTGATTAAGAAATCTGAGTCCTCGAAGAAAAAGGGTGGGAGGTGGGAAAAACAAAGGCAACTTGGGACGGATGAAACAAATAACGTTGAGAAGACTTTGAGTTGATCTTGCGGATGTTGAAAATGATCGGATCCACTTGAAGAGGAGCACACCGGTTGAGAAGAAATTGAGATGACAAACTCGATGATCAAGAAGGATTAGTATTCCCATAGAAATATGAGAACACTGCTTAGAATGAGGTATGGAAACACTTTTGACTTCGAAGCAACTCGAATACCACAACAAAACAAAACAAAACAAAACAAAACAAGGATTGGCTTGCAAAATAAGCCGGAAACAAACATATGATAGATCCCATATCGTATCATGTGTCGGCTGGAAAGATTATTCTAGGATCTACTTGAATTCCCACTTATAAACTCCTGAAACTTTCTAGTTATGCAATCAGGTGTTGGGGATAAGGGGAAGCATAATATCTCACCCAAACTAACAATCCCTACATCCAGTTGTATCCATCCTTCAACACATAACCAAGAAACCTTCGGAAATCGTGTACCTCAACCTTCGAAAAGCATCCTTTATATGAGTTATGGCAATACTCCCGAACTCCCGCCCCAGTACTGGGTGGCGTCGAGGTTATCTCACCAACAACTGCATAAAAGAGATTTTCGATTTCGGCGAACTCAGGTATTCCAGAACTGCAACGATAAAATTGTGACGACAACACCTCGGAGCTCAACTCCCCGGGACACTGCCATAACCCCTAAATGTTAGGAGGCATCAAGAACAATGTTCTCGTCACAAGACTATCGGAACGATTCCAAGATACCCGCGTGATCCTAAAAAAATTCATGAAATTTGAGGCGAGAAAAGTCAAAACTTCTACGTCAGGAGGCCTCACCAGAGCGACGAAGGGACTGAGGCGTAAAAATAATCCTACTCTTCGATATATATAATCCTAAGACTCAAAACATTTTGTTCTAGACTCAACAACGTCAGCGATTTGAACAAGCAGGGGGCTCCTAACTCGGGGATGGCTCTGATTACCAACTTGTAACACCCACGATGCGGCTATATCTCCCACGTGTCGAGGCACGACTTAGAGGCATAACCGCATGGTGGTTTAGTCGCAAGTGGGGTAATCTTCACACAATCCCATGTACTAAATAAGAAAGGGATAAAGAGTTGGCTTACAATCTCCACTTCACACAAATAACAAGTTAAACATACATCATCCAGAGTACAATCAAGGTCCGACTACGGAACCAAAATAAAAGAATACAACCCCAAATGCTAGATCCCCGATTGTCCCAACTGGGCACCACTACTGATCAACCGGAAAGGACACGAAACAATAGTCAAGATCTTCATCGAGCTCCCACTTGAGCTCGGTTGCGTCACCTGCACGGGTATCATCGGCACCTGCAACTGTTTGGAAGTATCTGTGAGACACGAGGACTCAGCAATCTCACACACGCGAGATCAAGACTATTTAAGCTTATGGGTAGGGAAAGGTAATGAGGTGGAGCTGCAGCAAGCACTAAGCAAATATGGTGGCTAACATACGCAAATAAGAGCGAGAAGATAAGCAACGCAACGGTCGTGAAGCTAGAAAGTGATCAAGAAGTGATCCTGAAACTACTTACGCACAATCATAACACAAGAACTGTGTTCACTTCTCGGACTCCACCGAAAAGAGACCATCACGGCTACACACGCGGTTGATGCATTTTAATTAAGTCAAGTGTCAAGTTCTCCACAACCGGACATTAACAAATTCACATCTGCCACATAACCATGGGCACGGCTCTCGAAAGTTTATACCCTGCAGGGGTGTCCCAACTTAGCCCATCACAAGCTCTCATGGTTAACGAAGGATGTTCCTTCTCCCGGACGATCCGTCTCGGAATTCCAAGTTACAAGACATTCCGACAATGGTAACACAAGACCAGCAAAGCCGCTCGATGTGCCGACAATCCCGATAGGAGCTGCACATATCTCGTTCTCAGGGCAACACCGGATGAGACATCCTACGAGTAAAACCAAACCTCAAGTTTCCCTGAGGTGGCCCCGCAGTCTACTCGGTTCGGACTAACACTTAGAGAAGCACTGGCCCGGGGGGTTAAAATAAAGATGACCCTCGGGTTGGCTGACCCAAGGGAAAGGTATAGGTTGTTAGGCAAATGTAAAACCAAGGTTGGGCCTTGCTGGAGGAGTTTTATTCAAAGCGAACTGTCAAGGGGTTCCCATAACACCCAACCATGTAAGGAACGCAAAATCAAGGAACATAATACCGGTATGACGGAAACTAGGGCGGCAAGAGTGGAACAAAACACCAGGCATAAGGCCGAGCCTTCCACCCTTTACCAAGTATATAGATGCATTAATTAAGTAAGAGATATTTTGATATCCCAACATATCCATGTTCCAACATGGAACAAACTTCAACTTCACCTGCAACTAGCAACGCTATAAGAGGGGCTGAGCAAAAGCGGTAACATAGCCAAACAACAGTTTGCTAGGAAGGTGGGTTAGAGGCTTGACATGGCAATATGGGAGGCATGATATAACAAGTGGTAGGTAGCGCAACATAGTGATAGAATGAACAACTAGCAAGCAAAGATAGAAGTGATTTCGATGGTATGGTCATCTTGCCTGAAATCCCGCAAGGAAGAAGAACGAGTCCATGAAGAAGACAAACGGATGTAGTCGAATGGATCCTCACAACTCCGAAACGAAACTGAAGCTAACGAGGGAAGCAACCCGGAAAGAAACAAGCAACATAGTAAACAACCATCGCATAAACATGGCATGATGCGCAACCAAGTATGATGCATGTCCGATTTAATGAGGCATGGCATGGCAAAGTGCAACAAACAATACTATAAATTAAGTGGAGCTCAATATGCAACGAGTTGCATATTGACAAAACACCACATTCAAACATTTAGTTCTCTCCCGTTTATGTACCCAACAATATTAAATGTTATTAAACATGGCAAGGGGTGAAGCATATGAAAACTACCTATCTAGACAAGTTTAAATGAGGCCGGAACAACAAGCAACAAGTCTGGAAAAATCCTCATGTGCAAATTATGGATTTGGTACTGTTCTGCCCTAAACCATATTTTAGAGTTGTTAAACATGCAAGATTAGTGCACCAAGTTAAACTAGGCATTTTTCTACCTCATTTTCATATAAAGTTTATTACAAACCGAGTTATGGTTAATTAGTTATTAAATAAAGCATTTTATCATGGCATTTAAGCAAATTAAACAAACAGGAAGTTTAAACATTTTAAACATGCATGAAAGTTGGATATTATGAAACTAGATGAAATTCTAGTCATTTTACATATATAAATTATTTACATGCGATGCACGGTTTGTGAGTTACTATATGCATGAAGTGCAAGGGCTAAACTGTAAAACTGCAGTTCTCTGGAAAATAGACAAATTCGTTTGGCAGAAAAAATAAGGACTGGGCTGAAACTGGCGGGCCCGGAAGTGCACAGGGAAGCTCGAGGGAGCTGCTCACCAGGCCTCATGGGCCGGTCGCTGGAGGAGGCCGGGCAGGCCGGTCGGTGGAGGAGGCCGGGCAGGCCGGTTGCTGGGCCGTCCACGCGCTGGAGATGGGCCGGGCCACGCGAGCGAGCGGGGAGGCCACTCGTCGTGCCCCTCGCCCTCCCGCACGAGCAAGGGAAGGGGGCGGCCATGGCCGGGGACGACAAGGTCCAAGTGTCGGGGAAGGAGGCCGAGACGGCGAGATCCGTACAAGGAATGCATGGATCCGGTTGCCGAGGGTCGGATCCGGGCAAGGACGATGGAGGATGCAGCAGCAAGCTCCATGGCCGTGCCGGATCGAAGGAAGAGGCCGGCCATGACATCCTGTAGTGGAACAGCAAGATGAGCGGGAGAGAGAGCCAACGCGGCGGCGGGGCTCGCCTGATGCTGGAGGTCGTCGGTGGCGAGGGTGCTGGGGTTCGGCGAGGCAGCAGCGCAGAGGCAGCGACGACGGGGTTCGATTTGGATCGGGAGCTCCTCTCCCGATCTGGATCACCCAGGCGAGTGGGGCGACGGCACGGTTCGGGCGCCGATGGGCTTCTAGGGCCCGAACTGGGCTTTTGTAGCGACCTGACCTGAATGGATCAAGTCTATGTGCTTAAGTGTCATCCCTGGATCGGTATGCTGACACACACAGTACTCGAGGATTTATATCAGAGGTAAATCACATGTATAAAGTAACGTAAATACTATTACCTCGATCCAAATATAGCGGAAGTAACAAGGTTGTGGATTCCCATCAACACCAACGGTAAAGTTGAGTGTAGAAATCGTAACCCTAACGTATCACTTACTCGTCGTAAGGTAATCCTGCAACATGAGACGTTGCAGCCACAAAGGGTCAGTACATTGAATGTACTAGCAAATTCACACCATAGAGAATGATGAACAATGGCTATCACTACATGCATATTTGGCTGGTGGAAAAGCTCTATGGTTATAAGGTTTTTTGCGAAAAGCCAATTTTTCCCTACTGCAAAGGAATAAATTTTATTTAACTATCATGGTGGTTGTTAAACATTGAGAATGGTTGACAGCATTCTCAATCCCAATTAAGCATCATCATTAAAACCCAACAATATTCATTTAAAGTAACGTGATGAGATTCACATGATAATCCAAGTACTAGATACTCAAGTTGTCCATAACCGGGCACACGGCTAACCATGATTAGTTTATACACTCTGCAGAGGTTTGCGCACTTTTCCCCACAAGACTCGATCGCCTCCGTTTGGTTTCTCGCACTACATGGTGTTTGAGAAGACGGATGACCGAAACATAGTCTTTCAGAAGCGCTATCACCTTACGATGGATAGACCGTTACACCTACTTTCCCCTACATCTGCTAGTCTACCCTGTAAGAGTTCGCAGGACTTAATCAACTATGCTAGAGCCCATAATAGCTTGTGGCTGCACACGGAAGTTTCTAGTATGAATAATCTCATGATCCCTTTGAGCCTGGGTGGCGGTCCATAAAAAAACAGGCAATCCTGGTCTACCCAGGTGCCTCAATCCACCCAGATGTGTGTTTAAGTTGCCACCTTAAGTAAACCATTAATTAACAATCTCACATCTGTCATGAATACTCTCAAAAACCCAATCCCCGTCTACGAGCATAGCATGGCAATATAAGTATAATGTAATAGTAACTCCCAAGGTTTGAATGCAGGGCAATAGGTTCCTACCTCATCAACTACTTCCCAATACCCACATATGTTATCAATCCTACTCATGCAATGTTTGAGGGTGAAACTAATGCATAAAAACTGGGTATGAAAGGGATATGATCAAAGTGTGAACTTGCCTGCAATGTTGATGAATATGATTCGCACTCAAAACTCTTGATAGTTCTACTCGTCACACTCCGGTCAATCTATCGTAAGCAAGCAATAGTAACCACACATAATCAATCACTCAAAAGACCAGAAAAATCGAAAAAGACGATTCGGAAAACTTCAAAACCAAGCAAATAACTCTAAAACAATTTCTAACAGTACCAAAATTATGTGAATTTGGCCTTATCAGAAAGTTTAGGTCAAGAGCTTCGATTTGCAAAAAGAATCAACTCAAACGGAGCTACGAAACTCAAGTTATGATCAAACGAAGTTTGAATACAAAACTGGTTGAATTCAAATTTTAAAACTTTCAAAAAACATGTTTGAGTTGGATTACTGGAAAGAGGGGATCATAACAAAGACGTGAGCGTTGGTTTCATTGGATTTGGACTAACGAGTAAAAAGTAATGATCGTTTGAAGTTCATGGACTAAACTGTAAATAAAATCATCACAGATAGGTCCCTGGCCGAAATTAAAAAGAAAAAGAAATAAACTACGAACATTCGTTACCGAACGCTACCGAACGAAAACCGTTCGCTACAACTCCTAAACTAGCGAACGTCCACTAACTAACCTAACTATTTAATAAAACCGTTTAGAAGAAAACCAGAGAAAACCAAAAATAAAATAAACCGGACCGGGCGGTTAATTACCGGTTCGGGCTGTTTTCGTCGAAAAGACCACCGGCGGCGGTTAGCAAATCGGCGGCGACGCCGGATCGAGCGGCAGCGGCGAGCTCCGGCGGCAGCGAGTGGTGGCGCGGCTGCTGCGCAGCGGCGCGGCGGCGGTGCGGGCTAGCGGCGATGCGAGCAGCGGGGCGGCGGCTCCACGCGCGCAGGGAGCGGCGTTGCAGGCGGCGGGTCGAGGCGGCAGCTGGCGATTGGCGGCGATCTCCGGCGAGATGCGGCGCGGGGCAACGAGGAGAGAGAGGCGGGGCCCGGGGCGGCGCCTTTTATGAGGAGGGGCGAGGGGAGGCGTGCGCGAGGGGCAAAGGAGGCGGCGGTGGCGGCGCGACTCCGGGAGGAGTCCCGGTCGGGGACGACGGCGAGCGGCGCGGAGCTGGGCCTTGGCCTGGCTGGTGCTGGGCCGGCCCAGTCGGCGGCGGGAATTTTTAAAAAATTCCAGATAAACATAATCATAAAAACAAAATAAAAGAAAATTATATAGGCATATAATATATCAAAATTTTCAGAAAAAGATTTTCTACGACATGAACATTTTTATAATCTCAAATAAAATCCACACAAATTCAGATAAATCAAAGAGTGCTACTGGTCTATTAAAATCCAACAAAAATCATTTTAAAATACCAAAATGATTTCAAATTAATTTTTCTCCAATTTTCTAATGTAGGGAATCATGTTACCCTAATTTCCATATATTTTATTTTTGGAGAAAAATAATTTGAATAAAACTCAAATAACTTCCAAATTGAAAAAATAAATTCAAAAGAACTTTGAATTTAATTCTTTGAAACTCCCAACTCATATTTCATATAATTTGAAGAAGTCATTTTATCTTCTCTCGTGAAAATCATTGAGTCGCATAAAGTTTCAAAATTGGAATATTTCGAAATGAAATTCAATTATTTTTCAAACACCCTATTCATTTTTAAATGGAAAGTCATGTCATCTTCTCTCTAGGGTTTTGTGTTTGAAAAGAATTTGAATTCATGGAGATCAGAAAGCAAATATGAAAGTTTGGGAAAGTCCTTTTATTCCCTCTCATTAAACTTTTCAAAAGTTTCGAATTCACTCACTTTCAGACAATCTATCAAACAATCAGTCAAATCTATCTATTTATTATAACATTCCAAAATTTAGAATTTTGGGATGTTACAAACCTACCACCCTTAAATGAATCTCGTCCTCGAGATTCGGAGAGGCTAGCAAGAAAAGGGTTAGGGTTTGGGGGTCTCCTCACAATCCATCGATCGTCTCCGGGGTCTGGGGTGCTACCACCCTTAGAGGCAGGGTTACTGCTCCATCGAAAACCCATATACTTCATCCATATTGTTAACAGTGTCGGTCTTCTCAGATCCTCGAGAAAATTTCTCCTCTAAGCTCTTCCGGTAACGGCATAACCTTTTTCCTCAATTCTTTTGTCCTTTCATCTTGGTAAGGTTATTCCAAGACTGGGTCTTCGTAGCTGATGGGTCTGGCGCCAAAACTAAACAACTATCGATATCTCATGGTGGTCAATCATTTAGGGTTTCTCCTGCAGGAAATGGGTCTGGGTTGAACCTCACCGTATAACCTACGGTTGGCAAAAAGCTGCCGTGTACAAGGGAAAAATTCTTATACCATTCTAAGGTTTGACAAGGTTTAATATCGTCGTCTCTCTACTATAGGCAAGTCACTCAGATTTACCATCCCATATAGCAAGGCGAATAATAAGAGTAAGTCAGTATGGTGATCAATCCATCCCGCACCCAAATCATTACCTTGTATACGGTTTAGCGAATCTCGCATTCTAACACTCGGTCATCCTCACAAGCATTGCAGAATTTCTCTTGTCGACGAACCAAGTTCGGATATATCCATAGATTCTGCAAGCCAAACAAACATCTATCATTCCTTCACAACTCTCAGGTTTTGCGTAAACTCCTATAAGATCGTCTATCGATAAGGGCATATCCTCTTCCAGGGTTCTTCCTTCAGCAAGAATGTGCTTGCTTCTTGGCAGGTTCTGGAGCCTGTGGGTTATAGCCCATCTCATCACTTGTAGTCCTTGAACTTATCATCGGGCAACGGATCATTATGCCAACTTCCAACTTCCTAGTATTCTTAAATCCATGCAATTGTATTGTCTCCCTTCCTTCTATTGGCACCAAACTAGGACATGATTACTCGGACTCGTCATGGGGTTGCCATTGCTCCATATTACCAACATCATACCTCCTTTATATCCAATAGTACTTCATCTCTTCATCCTCGTGGAATATCCCACATACCGAGTTAAAACTTATACTTATGAAGTCCATATTCCACTTCATGGAGCATCATTCTCCTTTCCAGGGTCAAGCATCCTTACAGGGGGATATTGGCTATCTTTGCTTGGCACTTCTTCAACTGGGAAACGTGAAACACATCTTGAACTCCTGACAGTCCTTTGGGTAACTCCAACTTGTAGGCCACTTCTCTCATATGTTCCAAAACTCGGTATGGTCCTACAACTCTCGGGGCTAACTGTCCCTTAACTCCAAATCGTTTAACTCCTCGCAGAGGGGTCACACGAAGACATGCTCTGTCTCCAATTTCATAGACTACCTCCTTGAGTTTTTGAGTCTGCATAACTCTTCTGCCTGGACTGAGCTACCTTCAGTCTATCTCGAATGAACTTAACATTCTCTTCTGACTCCTTGATCACATTTGGTCCAAACAACTGACAGTCTCCAACTTCATCCCACATACTCTTGGGGTATCACACATATCGAGACAAAACTCGTATTCATTTTGTCCGAAATCCACTCAGTGGAGTATGCTTATCTTTTCCAAGGGTCAACGGTTCTTACAGGGTACTACCACCCTTAAAATGCTCCAATATTTTATAGACCATATTTCTCATATCCTCAAAAGTGGTCAACATCTTTCCTCATAGAGTAACTCATAAAATCCAAATCAGTACCAACACTGCTAACTTTATTGATTCTCAAATTATTACAATCTCCTGTTTTTCCATTACAAGTCTCAACTCAACACCTCAATATAAAGGAAAATGTCCTCACTACTACGACTATATTTCTTCTGTTACAAACTCAACTATCTAGCACAAGTCTCCTTCTCCTTCGGACAATCTCTGGCAAAGTGCCCTGCTTTACTACAACTAAAACATATTACTTCTGACAAGTATCGAGGTTTCCTTGTGATTATATAGCCTCCTGGGGTTCTTGGCTTCCTTTTTGAGCAATTGTGGAGGTAGTGCCCTGACTCCTTGCACTTATAACAGGTGACATGACTCAGATCCTTCCTGGAATCCAATCTACTTCTCTTTCTGGACTTTTCCATTCCCATCAGAGCTTCTATTTCCAGTGGGTTATACTCTACTTCCTCTGTCGGAAATTCTACTAAATCCCCATTCATACAATTCTGGGAGAGGTGTCCTTCTTCTCCACATGAATAGCATGACTTGGTGCAGGGTTTAATTGGCTCTTCTTTGGGTGTGTCCTCCACATCTTCCTTCATCACAGGTTCTTCTAAACTTTCCATAAGGGCTCCTCTCGTTGCTTCTTTCTTCTGCTGGATGGTTCTTTGTACCATGGGGTAAATGTGACACTGAGCAGGGTAGTGGGTAGTCCCTTCACACAAGAAACAAGTGATCTGCCTAGTTGGGCATTCTTTAGCTGGGTGACTTCCTTCACAATTAGGGCATTCATCCTTGTGTTCTTTATGGTTGTGTCCTATTTCTCCACAAAGCTTGCATGCACAAGTTTTTTTTCATATCCTTTCCATAAGGCTTCAATTTCTGGGGCACAAACTGAGACTTTAGCAAAGTCAACTTAAATTCTTTCCAAGTGGTTACTCCTTGCCATCCATTGATGGTTTGGTACGTCCTCCACCAAGTAGCAGCACCTCTTTCAAAGCATTGAAGAGCATGTTGGGCCATATCCTTTTCGACTATTAGGGTTGTTCTCCATATGATCCTCCATGTTCTGAATCCATCGGTCTGTCTCCAATTGACTCATCGGTCCCGAAAATACAAGCTCATCTCCATTCATCCTCTATTGGGTCCATGGGTTTGGGGTGAGATAAGAGAGATCAAGAGAGAGGGATGCACACAATACAAACAATGGTTTTGAAAAGACAGATTTTATTGTGGCTGTCGGGAAAACTTCAAACAAATGACAGCTCACAAATGTCGTATCTAACGTAGGTATATAATAGGGGTTTGGTCTTCTAAAGGTCAATAAATCATCAACTCTTAAAACTCTTCAAGCCTTGTTCATGCCTCCAATGGCTTCTTCCGATCGTGTTTGTCCTTCTCAATTTCTTCTGCCAGATCCTCTCTGTTGACAAAAAGTTTCTTGTGACGTACTTTAATATTTCTGGAGTGGCATCCCAAACTTCTGGGTTTCAACATTGGTATGAACCATGGTCCTACTGTCCTTCAGTTCCTGACGAATCTCCTGTATCTCAAAATTTTACTTCTCCAGCTTGGCTGCTTTCAACTTTTGGTTCCTGAGTTCTTCACGAAATGCTTCCTTGTCTAATATGACTTCCTGGAGCTCCATTTTAAACTTCTTGATGTACTACTCCAGATCCTGGTGATACACCGGCTAGGGCTAAAACTTCATCTTATGATAGGTGCTCCATCATCCTTCTTCCATCAAATCCATTCTGATGACATGCATCCTTAACTCAGCACGGTGACAATAGCATTAGCGAGGAATGACATCACGGATAACCGTGTTTCCGCTCTTGTCATTTCCATGAGATATCTCTCCACAGTTGGTATCTCCTACCTTAGGGTTTTCTTGACAAAACTTTGAGTTCTCAACTCTCCATGTTTTGGTCTTTCTCCAATACACCTTGATCTCGGGTATTCACAACTTCCATAATCTGTTAAGTTCCATCAGGGTAGCCTTCCTAGGTCATACAAATCTGGAAATTCTACAGAACCTCCAATTCTCCTAGCCTTCAGAGTCTTCAACAGCTGTAGTTTCCATTATCATAATGTATGGAAAAATCTTCTTCATTCCAAATGGTCTTACTGGTCTAATATCCTGTACTTCTTGGAGTGGTCTCATCAGTCGAATCCTCGAGTGGTCAAAAGGGAAAAGGGTATGGTTTCACTAAAGGGAAATTTTGAATAAACTCGGAAGAGAAGAGAGGTAAAAGATCTTTTTGAAAGGGAAAGTTGTAGAGAAAAATCTTTGCTACGGGCTTGCCAGTTTCTAGGGTCACGTCCTACAGTCAACATGTGCTCTGATACCATCTTGTAGCGACCCGACCCGAATGGATCAAGTCTCTGTGCTTATGTGTCATCCCTGGATCAGTATGCTGACACACACAGTACTCGAAGGATTTATAACAGAGGTAAATAACATGTATAAAGTAACGTAAATACTATTACCTCAATCCAAAATAGCGGAAGCAACAAGGTTGTGGTTTCCCATCAACACCAACGGCAAAGTTGAGTGTAGAAATCGTAACCCTAACGTATCACTTACTCGTCGTAAGAAACCTGCAACATAAGACGTTGCAGCCCGAAACGGGTCAGTACATTGAATGTACTGGCAAATTCACACCATAGAGAATAATGAATAAAGGCTATCACTACATGCATATTTGGCTGGTGGAAAAGCTCTATGGTTATAAGGTTTTTGCGTAAAGCCAATTTTTCCCTACTACAAAGGAATAAATTTATTTAACTATCATGGTGGTTGTTAAACATTGAGAATGGTTGACAGCATTCTCAATCCCAAATAAAAATAATTAAAACCCAACAACATTAATTAGAAGTAACATGTTGAGATTCACATGATATTCAAGTACTAGATACTCAAGTTGTCCATAACCGGGGACACGGCTAATCATGATTGGTTTGTACACTCTGCAGAGGTTTGCGCACTTTTCCCCACAAGACTCGATCGCCTCCGTTTGTTTTCTCGCACTACATGGTGTTTGAGATGACGGATGACCGAGACATAGTTTTTCAGAAGCGCTAGCACCTTACGTGTGGGTAGACCGGTACACCTACTTTCCCCTACATCTGCTAGTCTACCCGTAAGAGTTCGCACGACTTAGTCCACTATGCCAGAGCCCATAATGGCTTGTGGCTGCACACGGAAGTTTCTAGCATGAAAGATCTTATGATCCCTTTGAGCCTGGGTGGCGGTCCAAAAAAACAGGCAAGTCCTGATAGACATCAGGTGCCTCAATCCACCCGGATGTGTGTTAGGTTGCCACCTTAGATAAACCATTAATTAAATATCTCACATCTGTCATGGATATCACTCACCCAATCCACGTCTACTAGCATGGCATAATAAGCAAACGTAGAAGTAACTCCCAAGGGTTTCATAATAATACAGGTGATAGGTACTACCTCATCTACTTCCCATCCCACAATTTAATTAGATCCTAATCATGCAATGTGAGAGGATTGATCTAATGCAATAAAACATGGGTTGTAGAAAAGGTATGATCAAAGTGTGAACTTGCCTGCAAGGTTGATGAAGATGATTCGCACTTAAACTCTTGATAGATCTACTCATCACACTCCGGTCAATCTATCGTAAGCAAAAAATAGTAACCACACAATAAGTACTCATCTAATGCACAAGTAAAACTCGAACGAGAGAACGAACCAGATAGTTCAACTTAAGAACTCCGGTTGCAAAGAAAGAACGAACTGAACAAACGACGGAAAACAAACGGTAAAAGAAACAACTCGGTTCTAGCAAGTTGAAAATAGGTCAAATTTTTATCATAGCAAAAACTTGTTCAAGTTGATTAGACGGAACGGCGGTTTCGAGACGAAACTCCAGGCGCTTGAATCACCTGATTCCGATAAACGGGCGAGAAGATAAACTAGAACGAATATCGGATCTGAGATCACGATCGCGGAATAAATCCGACGAGAAGAAAAAGAAGAATGGTTAAACGAACGGACGTTGTTAACCTAGAAGAATCCGGTGATCACGTTCGTTAGGACGAACGGTCCGACGAACGGTCCAAAGGCAACTAAATCGGAAAAGAAAACGAATCCGATCTAGGGTTTCAGAGAAGAAAACCGAAACGAAAAACCGATCTAGAAAACGAATCAGAAGAGAAGAAAAGAATCGGAACGATTAGAAGAAAACGATCCGAGGAAAAGAGATGCGGGGCAACCTCGGCGCGGTCTCTGGCGAGGGGCTTCGGCGGCGGCGGCGTAGGGCGGCGCATGGGCAAGGTGCGGTGGCGGCATGGGCACACGGGCGGCGGCGCGGGTGTGGGTTGGTGCGGCGGCGGCGCGGGTGTGGGGTGGCGCGCTGCTGCTTGCTGCGGCTTTGATTTGATGTGTTTAGAGGGGGGGTGTTGGGGTATTTATATTGGGGAGGGGTGAGGAGACTTGGGGTAGGGGACAAGAAATAGACTAGGAATAGGAAAAAGAGTCCTAGAAGAAAAAAGAAAAGAAAACGGAACAAGGAAAGAGCCGGCCTAGAATCCAAAAGGACTCGGCCTAGAGGCGGCGGCGGCTAGATCTCGCCTGCCTGGCGCACCGCGCGCAGGAGGCTGGGCTGGGGTCGGCGGCTGGCCTGGGCCTTGGCCCGGCTGGCCTGCGGTAAGTTTTTTTAACTGATTCCGCGCGCAGAAAAAAAACAGAAAAAGAAAACTAAACGGGCTCCAAAATTCTAAAAGTAAATTTCCCCGACTCCTAAAAATGAGCCGAACAAAATGAACTTTTCTCCGGACCTAAAATGCAATTTTTGAAAACGCGCATTTTTCCCTATCCAAATAAAATGCGAATAAACACCGGAAAACAAAATTGATCTATTTATTAAATCTTCATTTTTTCCTAAATTTGGGAAAGTCATATTATTCCCTCTCTCATATATTTTGACACCGGAAAAATTATTGAAGATAAAATAAATAAATCAAATGATCCTCTTTTCCAAATTCGAGAAAACTCTCAAATATGAAAAATAACGAAATCTCCAACTCTCTCCGAAGGTCCTTGAGTTGCGTGAAATTTCTAGGATCGACCAAAATGCAAGAAAATAAGATACGCATGATGCTAACATTCCAAATTGAAAAAATAAATTCAAAAGAACTTTGAATTTAATTCTTTGAAACTCCCAAGTCATATTTCATATAATTTGAAGAAGTCATTTTATCTTCTCTCGTGAAAATCATTGAGTCGCATACAGTTTCGGAATTGGAATATTTCCAGATGAAATTCAATTATTTTTCAAACACCCTTTTCATTTTTAAATGGAAGAAGTCATTTCATCTTCTCTCTAGGGTTTTGTGTTTGAAAAGAATTTGAATTCATGGAGATTAGAAAGCAAATATGAAAGTTTGGGAAAGTCCTTTTATTCCCTCTCATTGAACTTTTCAAAAGTTTCGAATTCACTCACTTTCAGACAATCTATCAAACAATCAGTCAAATCTATCTATTTATTATAACATTCCAAAATTTAGAATTTTGGGATGTTACACGCACGAAGCAAAAAAAAATTGAGGGGGCGAATAACCTAGTTTAAAACGAAAAAAGGGCGGTACACTCACAGCACCCCTGTCGCGGTCGCATTGCACCCAACACACGTTCGGTCCTGCACACGGCTCACACAAACCGAACGCGCTTCAGCTTGCCTCTTCACTGACACGTGGGACTGCACTTGGAGAAACCGACCATGCGCCAAACTCCCCTTGCCCACCGTGCGAAAATCCTCCCCCCCCCCATCCAAAAATTCCCCCCAATTCCTAGATTCAACTGCACTTCGGCCAACTAGACAATAATATTTCCCAAACCACCCTCCCCCCGTCCCCCTCCACTCCATTCGCTCCGCCAAAGCCGCACTCCCCGCCACGCCGATATGTCGGTGTCGGGGTTCATCGAGGGGACGCACGGCGATCCTCTCGCTCCCACAGTACACTCTCGTAGACTGCCGTCCTCTATCCACGCCGCCACCGCTGGCGACGTTCTTGTGGAGGTGCACGACGGTCAGCGCCTCCACCGCTGGCGACGTTCGTGTGGAGACGCACGGCGGTCAGCTTGTCCCACGATATGCGCATTCTAGACTTAGGCCCCGTGCATGTCGGTGTAGAGCTGAATGTTAGCTGATAGACGCTGTTAATCTCACTGTTTGCCGAAGTAGTTTACAGTCAATATGCTCTACTTAAGAAGCTTCCTTGCCCTGTTCTGCACTCCTCCTCTGCTTAGCTGAGATGGCATGCCAAGGCCGATTAGTAGCCAAAATATCCTACCATATATTTATTGTGATGTAGATTGCCATGGCCTAGTGGCCAGTCTGTTAGGTGAAATAGCTCTACACCGTTTTATACTCGATCTTTGTTGCTGCGATGGGCATCGATAGTTCGATGGCTGTGTGCTCGGCCTCATTGACTACTGAAACAACCTGCCATAATTTAGCACTCAAATATATTTGCTGAATTAGCTTTAAATATATTTTGTTACTTAGATCTGCTCGTCCAAATATCTTGCCATAGCTTTAGAAATCAACCTAGGTATTTTCTTCTGGACTTCATAAAAAAGCATATATGTGTTTCCTGTAATATCTAGTAGAAGAACTAATTTGTATGTCTAACAGATGGACAGGACTTGGATAACTTCTGCTCGAAGATTCTCCATTGCATATGTCTAGGGTGTTGAAAACTTCATGAACTTTATCACAGCTGAGTACGGTGGTCCGAAATTAGATGTGCTCTGCCCGTGTAGCAGTTGTATGAATTCAGTTACAAGACCCCAGCCAACTACGCAAAATCATCTACACTTGTATGGGATGTCGGTCACATATACTAGGTGGGTTCATCATGGTGAAGCTGTGAACATTAATGTTATTGACTATGTGGAAGCAGCAGATCACCATCTTGATCTGTCTGATGCTCAGGTGGAAGAGGAGGAGGAGGAGGAGGAGGTGGTGGCTGAGCCAGTGAATTTGACCAACATTGAAACAATGCTACGAAATGCTCATGCATTCCATGAACTTTCACCTGCAGAAGAAAAATGGTGGGCCCGCATGTTGGAACAATGCAACGTGGCTGTCACCCCAGGAAATAACCTGTCAGTATTCTCAGCTATTGTCACCTTTCTTCAGGTGAAGACATCTGAGCGGATGACCAACAAATCATTCGATGCGATGTTGGCTGCTTTCCGCAAAGCTTTCCCAGATGCGTCTGAGCTGCCACACACCTAGAGCAAAATGAAGAGTTTCCTTCGTGCAGTTGGAATTGGATATGATATGATCCATGTTTGTAAGAATAATTGTATTCTGTTCTAGAAGGATTATGCCAACTTAAGTGAATGCCTGAAATACAAATCATCAAGATGGAAAGATGCTGATGATGTGAAGAGGATTCCTCATAATGTTCTGACACATTTTCCAATTACACCAAGATTGCAGAGGTTGTTTCATGATGCTGAAACAAGAGAGGATGTAATGTGGCATTCTAGGAACTAGGAGTACAGAGATCAGAATGTAATGAACCATCCATCACATGGTAGTGAGTGGAAAAGCTTCAATCAGAAGCACGAAAAGTTTGCTGCTGACCCGAGAAACATTAGACTTGGCTTAGCTTCAGATGGATTTAACCCATTTGGCCACCAGAGCGCCACATATGGCATGTGGCTAGTGCTTGTTATCCCTTACAACATGCCTCCAAATGTCTGCACCAAAGAATCAAACTACATGATGTCCTTGCTCATCCGAGGTCCAAAAAGTCCTAGAAAGGATTTTGATTTGTTCATGGAGCTTCTTGTGGAGGAACTTCAACAGCTATGGAGGGGTGTTCTCACTCGAGACCTATATAGCAGCCACCAGCTGATTTCTTTCTGTGTGCTGTTATAATTTGGTGCATCCATGATTATCCGGATTTGGGCACTATGTCAGGGCGAATGACACATGGTTACAATGCATATGTTCGCTGTGACAGGAATCCGCTGTCATACGCAATACTTAGCAAGATCTGTTACATTAGACACCATCGTTTCCTTGCCAGCGACAAGCCGCATCCTAGAAAATACCGAAGGCATGTGTTCAACGCAAAGCATGAAAACAGTGATGTGCCAAAGAGGCTCGCCGCTAATGAGTTGCAAGTGGAATTAGAGAAGGTCAGGCATATTACACCAGGAAACCATCCTGATAATGGTAGCAAGAAAAGGAAGCGTTGCATGGCAGAAGAGAGATTATTGTTTACTCGCAGGTCCACTTTGTTGGACATGGAGTATTGGAAAGATTTGGATCTGCGGCATAATCTTGATGTGATGCACATCGAGGAAAATATATGTGATAGCATTATCAGCATAGTTCTTAATATTGAAGGCAAGACGAAAGATACCTTAAATCTAGGATTGATTTGACAAACCTGGGTATTAGACAGGATTTGCAGGTGCAAGATGAAGGTAAACCACGGGATATGGCACCAACTGTGTACATCTTGGACAAGGTAAAAAGAAAAGCATTCTGCAAGGTCCTGTCAGGTGTGAGATTCCCACATGGATTTGCTTCCAACCCTGAAAGGAGAGTCAGTGCAGATGGAGACAAGGTACAAGGGTTGAAAACTCATGACTGCCACGTCCTACTTCAAAGGGTTTTACTTGTTATCCTTAGAGGATTGGGCCACCCTGACTTAGACAGAGCAGTTGCAGAGTTGGGACAATTCTTCAGGGAACTCTGTAGTAGAAATATCAGGATAGATGCTTTGGAGCGTCTTAGAGACAAGATACCAACTATCCTATGCGACCTTGAGAAGATATATCCTCCAGCCTTCTTTGATGTGATGGTGCATTTGGCTTTTCATCTACCTGATGAGGCACTACTTAGGGGTCCAGTACAGTATGACTGGATGTACCCTATTGAAAGGCAGCTAGGCACTTTCAAGGTCTATGTCAGGAACAGAGCTAGACCCGAGGGTTCCATTGCAGAGGCCTACATTGCTATAGAAGCGTTGACATTCTGCTCAAAATACATTGAAACAGCTTATCATCTTAGCAAAGACGTGGATGAAGACAATCCCAGGATCAATGTTTTCGATTATTCTGTTCGAGTTACAGGGAAGATTCGACAAGAGGACAAACCAAAAGATTTGGACAAAATGGTTTGGTACGTGTTGAATAACTGTCCTGAGATACTACCTTATATCAAGTAAGTGCTAAGTACTGAAGCTTATACATCGTAATGTACTAAACTTGCAGCACATTCTTATATATTTAGATGTTTGATGCGATCACTATGTTGTGCAACATCTACAAAAAGGAGTTACTGCTGAAAAATCCAAGAAACATTGACAAACTAGTTATGGCAGGATTTGCGAAATGGTTCAACAGCCATGTAAGCTTTTGAATTGCACTATCAGTTTTTTAATATATTGAGTACATAAGATGATCAGCTTGTCTATTTTCTAACCATAGGTTAAGAAGATGCAGGAGGATGGGCAGGCAGTTGATGATGCCCTTTACTCACTAGCAATGGGTCCTGATACTCGGGTAAGACATTATGAATCTTGCATTGTTGGAGATGTGCGCTACAACACCCTTGCACAGATGAAGGGGATACCCCCAGATTTCCATTAATAGAAATCATTAGATGTTCACAACACTATGCCTAGCCTGCTACACGAGTTTCATTCATTACTAGTTTCAGCAAAGTGCTCATGTCATAGCCATTGAATACATCACGAGTGCTACATACACTGCAAATAAAGAGACAATCATCCTACATACACTACATCGATTTTGCCCATTATCTTCACAAGCTCTTTTATCTCCTCATTGCTGTCAAGGCCGTTCAACAGCTGTTGCTTGGCCATGATTAGAGGAACTGCATCTTTAACCTTCTGCTTTGCATCTTCCTCTTCTGTCGTTCCTTTAGTTACTTGTCCAACACCCCAACCTGCTGGTATCGGGATTCCTCGGCTAACCAAATAATCAGCGTAGTTGCACTCCCCCACATCAGCAAATTCCTAGAAATACAAATCACATGAATCTTCCCTTTTCTGCATGAATCAAATTGGAAGATCATCAACCAAACTATTAAAAAATCAGCAGCTGAAAGCAGCAGAACAACACTTAAACATATTATTACCCCATGATTCGGGCATTTGTAGAAGACTCAGCCAGGGTTGAGGATTGTGGTTGAGATGCGACGGATGACTCTGCGTGAATTGCAGCAGTGGCACCACACCAACGGCAGCGGGTTGTGATGAGCAACCGGCTGCGGTGCACGTGCCGGCGGGGGTGTGATGAGACCCACAGGCGATGGTACGGGTGGCGACTTTGCGCATATTCGGTTGTTGCCTTCTGAAGAGCAGGTGGACGAGCAGCCAGCGGACATGGTTGTTGCGGCCAGAGCTTCTGATGCTAGGCAGAGTAAGTAGAGAAGAGGAGAAGCGAACGTTGGATATGTCAGTTTCATTAGTTGGAAAGTAGCATAGCACCATATATAGTCATAGTCTAGGTTTGTATTCGAACCAGCTATAGGAGCACGTCTCTCTTTTTTCTAAAACCCAGCAATGTCTCTTTATTGGTACACTAGCTTGTTCTGTACGCCTTCTCAAGTCTTTGATTCCTCCACTTGACATCTGGGACCCACCGGAAGGGCCTCTCTATTTCACAAAAAACCATGCCCCCCGCTGATAGGTCGGACCCACTAGCTATCTTCGCACGCAAGGAAGTGCCTCCTTATTACACACAAAAAATGAATACTCCCCCTGCCAGATGGAACCTAGCATCGTGGGAGGCTGACTTGTGGGCCTACCAAGTTGACGGGGATTAAGGGCTTTGTCAACTTAGTCAATATGAACGATTCTAGCGCCAGTTACCGTACGATGTTCACCTAGCGGCAGTAGTGCTTCTTCAACCTCTGGTCTTCTTGCTCCAGCCGCCCAAACCAGCGCCGGTCGTGCCGCGTGCTCCTGCCTCTCATGGCCGGCTGTGATGCCGCGAAGGCCTCACCACCCCCTACTACTCCCACCGCTAGCTAGGCCATCCCTTTACTCACCCACACCCCCTGTTATTCTGTGGCGATGACAGCCTCACACCGCAGCCGAACTAGTGAACCCTCGTACTCCTCTCCGCGTGGGCATCCACTGCCGCGCCTTCCCCGGCTCCGCTTCGTCCCCTTCCTAGGCCTCGTCGTCGTCCACCGCCTTGGTGCTCTCAGCGCGGCCGTGTAAATTTGGTCAACGACCGACTTCCATCGGAAGAGTACTGTACGTGGAGAGGCTGACAGCTGGGTCCACGGCCACCGCTGGGTCAACGACCATAGCCCAGTTTTTTTGTGATTTGCCAAGTAAGTCACTTTGTTAGGCTTGTTGGGCTGCAAATCTTTCAAGACGAGGAGAGCTTCATTCGGCTGGCCGAGAAAATGGCCTATCAGTAATGAGAAATGGGGTGTACATTTTTAAAACACATCAAACCGGCAATTAGTTTCAAATTTCTTGTTTTCATTTCGAGATTTTAAATTGCATTGAATTTTTATGCATGGACAATTTGTTGGATTTTATATTGATATACATTTATTTTTAAAATCAGTTTGAATGTGACTCGATATTTCAGGATTAAAAACAGTTCGGACCGCATCGAAATATGCAAAATGTCGTATAATTTTTTAACCATGGCTACAATATGGGTTGTAATGCTAACAAAAATAATATGGGCTCCAAAAAAACCTTAAGAATTAGCAAATGGGCTGTAAATTATTAGAAATAATGGCATATGGGTTGTATGATGTTTTCCACATATTTGAGGCATTCCTAAAAAAAGGTTGACACACAAGCAGTGACTGTTGGATGTCCATCTAACGGCCGTCGTGCTTCTTCAATCTCTGCTCTTCCTGCTCCAGCCGCTCAAACAAGCGTCAGTGGGACTGCCTCCTCTCTCCTCCCTGCGGCCGGCTGTGCTGCCGCGCAGGCCTCCGCCCCACCGTACTCCCATCGCTGGCCTAGCCATCCCTCTACTCACCCACACCTGTTGTCATTCTCCGGCGGCGTCAGACGAACCAGTAAACCCTTGTACAGTCGTACTCCCCTCCGCATGGGAAACAACTGCCAAGCCTTCCCTACCTCTGTGTCATTCCCTTCATAGGCCTCGCCTCGTCCACCGCCTTGGTGCTCTCGGCGCGACCTGGTCAACATGGTCGACGACCGACAGGCATCTGAAGTGGACTGTACGTGGAGAGGCTGACAGTTGGGTCCACGGCAGCACCTAAGGAAATGTCTCCTTATTAGGCAAAAAATAATGATTCCTCCACCTGACATTAGGGACCCGTCGAAAGGGCCTCTGTATTTCGCGAAAAAAACGTTACCATCGCTGACAGCTTGGACCCACCAGCTATATCTTCGCACGCAAGGAAGTACCTCCTTATTACGCACAAAATAAATAAATACTCCCCCTGCTAGCTGGGACCCAGTATAGTGGCAGGCTGACTTGTGGGCCTACTAAGTTGACGAGGACGGACGCCTTTGTCAACTTAGTCAATATGCACGATTCTAGCTCCAGTGACCGTACGATGTCCATCGAACGGCCGTAGTGCTTCTTCAACCTCTGTCTTCTTGCTCCAGCCACCCAAACCAGCGCTGGTCGTGCCTCGTGCTCCTCCCTCCCGTAGTCGGCCGCGATGCGGCGGAGGCCTCACCGCCCCCTACTACTCCCACCGCTGGCCAGGCCATCCCTCTACTCACCCACACCCCATGTTATTCTGCGGCGACGGCAACCTCACACCGCAGTGAACCACTGAACCCTAGTACTCCTCTCCACGTGGGCATCCATGCCACGTCTACCCCGGCTCCGCATCGTCCCCTTCCTAGGCCTCACCGTCGTCCACCACCCTGGTGCTCTCGGTGTGGCGTGGTCAACGTGGTCAAGGAACTACTTCCATTGGAAGAGTGCTGTACGTGGAGAGGCTGACAGCTGGATCCACGGCAGCCGCAAGGAAGTGCCTCCTTATTACGTGGAAAATAATTATTCCTCCACCTGACAGCAGGGACCCATCGGACAGGCCACGGTATTTGGCGAAAAAACATTTCCCCCTGACTGCTGGGACCCACCGGACGGGCCAACGTATTTCGTGAAAAAAACGTTCCCCCCGCTGTTAGCTCGGACCCACCGGAGGTGCCTCCTTATTACGCACAAAAAAAAGAATACTCCCCCTGCTAGTTGGGACCCACCTTGGTGGGACGCTGACTTGTGGGCCCACTAAGTTGACGGGGACGGAGTGCTTTGTCAACTTAGTCAATATGAACGATTCTAGCACCAGTGACCGTACGATGTCCATCCAATGGCCGTAGTGCTTCTTCAACCTCTAGTCTTCTTGCTCCAGCCGCCCAAAACAGCACCGGCCATTTCTGATACGTCTCCAACGTATCTATAATTTTTGATTGCTCATGCTTTCATATTATCTATTTTGGATGTTAATGGGCTTTATTTTACACTTCTTATATCATTTTGGGACTAACCTACTAATCGGAGGCCCAGCCCAAATTGTTGTTTTTTTGCCTATTTTAGGGTTTCGAAGAAAAGGAATATCAAACGGAGTCCAAATGGAATGAAACCTTCGGGAACGTGATTTTCTCAACAAATGTGATCCAGGAGACTTGGAGTGGCCGTCAAGAAACAAGGGAGGAATGCACGAGGTAGGGGGGCGCGCCCTCCACCCTCGTGGGCCCTCTGTTGCTCCACCGACGTACTTCTTCCTCCTAATGTAAGTAGTTTACTTTAGACCTACGGGTCCATAGTTATTAGCTAGATGGCTTCTTCTCTCTCTTTGGATCTCAATACAAAGTTCTCCTCGATTTTCTTGGAGATCTATTCGATGTAATCTTATTTTGCGGTGTGTTTGTCGAGATCTGATGAATTGTGGGTTTATGATCCAGATTATCTATGAACAATATTTGATTCTCCTCTGAATTCTTTTATGTATGATTTGTTTATCTTTGCAAGTCTCTTCGAATTATCAGTTTGGTTTGGCCTACTAGATTGATCTTTCTTGCAATGGGAGAACTGCTTAGCTTTGGGTTCAATCTTGCGGTGTTCAATCCCAGTGACAAAAAGGGAATCGATACGTATTGTATTGTTGCCATTGAGGATAAACAGATGGGGTTTATATCATATTGCATGATTTTATCCCTCTACATCATGTCATCTTCCTTAAAGCATTACTCTGTTCTCTTGAACTTAATACACTAGATGCATGCTGGACAGCGGTCGACGTGTGGAGTAATAGTGTAGATGCAGGCAGGAGTCGGTCTACTTGTCTCGGACGTGATGCCTATATACATGATCATACCTAGATATTCTCATAACTATGCTCAATTCTATCAATTGGCCGATAGCAATTCGTTTACCCACCATAATACTTATGCTCTTGAGAGAAGCCACTAGTGAAACCTATGGCCCCTGGGTCTATCTTCCATCATGTTAATCTTCCAATACTTAGTTATTTACTTTGCCATTATTTTACTTTGCATCTTTATTTCTATTTATCATAAAAATACCAAAAATATTATCTTATCATATCTATCAGATCTCACTCTCGTAAGTGACCGAGAAGGGCTTGACAACCCCTTTATCGCGTTGGTTGCGAGGTTCTTATTTGTTTGTGTAGGTGCGTGGGACTTGAGCGTGATCTCCAACTAGATTGATACCTTAGTTCTCAAAAACTAAGGGAAATACTTACGCTGCTTTACTGCATCACCCTTTCCTCTTCAAGGGAAAACCAACACAGTGCTCAGGAGGTAGCAGTGTCGCATGCTCCTGCGTCCCATGGCCGGCTGTGCTGCCGCAGAGGCCTCACCGCCCCCTACTGTCCCCACCGCTGGCCAGGCCCTGTGGCACCGTAAGCCTCACACCGCAGCCGAACCAGTGAACCCTCGTACTCCTCTCCGCCCGGGCTTCCAGTGCCGCGTCTTCCCTGGCTCTGCGTCGTCCCCTTCCCAGGCCTCGCCGTCATCCACCGCCCTGGTGCTCTCGGCGCGGCGTGGTCAACATGGTCAAGGAACGACTTCCATCGGAATAGTACTGTATGTGGAGAGGCTGACAGCTGGGTCCATGGCGGCCGCAAGGAAGTGCCTCCTTATTACGCGCAAAATAATTATTCCTCCACCTAACAGCAGGGACCCACCGGACGGGCAACTGTATTTCACGAAAAAAAGTTCCCCCCTGACTGCTGGGACCTACCAGCTACATCTTCGCACGTAAGGAAGTGCGTCTGGGCAAAAAAATGATTCGCCCCCTGACTGCTGGGATCCACCAGCTACATCTTCGCAGGCAAGGAAGTGCCTGACAGTCGGGACCCACCTGGTCAAAGCGTACGTAGCGTTGTCATTCTAGTCGCGAACGTGTACATACATACTGGTCTATGTAGAGACGCGCACGTGACGTAGTAGAGGCGCGCACGTAGCATGTAGATGTACGTATAGCGGCCAGTGTGCAAGAAAGAAAATACGGCCACATACATACATATGGGCAGCGTCTCGAATGCCTACTCACGTATACGTACGGCCAGGGCTCGTGTACATGGCTGGGTCAGAACGGAGAAACATCGTCGTCATCGTGTTCATGGGGAGCCAACCGGCTGGGTCGGAACGGAATGCGTCGTCGTGTTCATCGGGAGGACTTGGACGGAACAGCCGATGGAAACGAGGCCTGGTGTACCGCAGAACGGAGGAAACTGCCTTGTGTTCGACCGGCCGCGTTCGAAACGGAATCATGTTCATCGGGAGGGGTCTGGCGTACCGCAAAACGGAGGAAATGGACCTCCTACGGTCGAAATGGGGGTCCTGTTGATCGAGAGGTGTGTGGCGAACCGCAAAACGGAGGAAACGGACTTATGTTGGAGCGCTACGGTCGAAAAGGGGGTCCTATTCATCGGGAGGGGTGTGGCGTACCGCAAAACAGGACTCCACGCGATAATGTTCATCTCCACCCTCGACCCCCTCCAGCCCCCACGGGCTACTGTTCATCCATTGTCGACCTCCTCCTGCCTCCACCTGCGACTGTTCATCCATGGGCTCCTGTTCATCCAGCCTCCACCGCGCGCTAGTCCACCGGCTACTGTTCAACCAGCCCTCTCCACGGGCTCCTGGTCAACCACCCCTCCACTGGCTACTATTTATCCTTCCCTCCATCATCTACTATTCATCCTGCCCTCCACAGGCTGGTCCTGTTCATCCTGCCCTCCACGGGGTCCTGTTCATCCAGCCCCAACCGGCTCGATTGATCGGGGTACTGTTCATCCAGAGGCAACACCACGGGGTCCTGTTCATCCAAACCCACCGGGAACTGTTCATCCAACCCCCCCCCCCGAATGCTCATTGTTCATCCAGAGGCAGCATCGATCGGCTTCAATGAGCAGCCGTAGCGAAGGAATCGCTCGGTCGGGTTCAGTTAACAGCATCGATCGATCGCTCGGGTTTAGTAACGCGTAGCCTGCAGTGCAATCGCTCGGGTTTAGTTAGAGCCCAACGCCTCGCACACACGCACGTACGTACACGAGAAACGTGCATCGCGCGGCCCCCGACCACCCACCGTAGCCTGGGACTCCCCGATATTTTCCGCGCCCTCGCTTCTACCACGGTTTTTTCCTTCATGGACGGCCAAAAGAATGTCAAGAAGCTGCGTCTCCGGCCCGCCCAAGATGAAAAGCCCATTTTCTGTCATGATTTTTTGTCATAGAAATAGGACCCCACTACATCTATGATGATACCGGGTTTTGTCACAATTATCGTCATAGAAGTGTCATAGGTATGACAGAATTTTTTTTCGTTTGACCCAAAATGTGACGAATGTGTCTTTTTTTGTAGTGTATGTGTTGGAAAGATCGTGATATATATATATATATAATTGGATGTGGGTTTTCATAATGCATTATTTTTTACGTTGCCCTTGAGGTAAAAGGTTGGGAGGCAAAACTATAAGCCCCTATCTTTCTCTGTGTCCGATTAAAACTTCATACCCATAAGTATTGCGTGAGTGTTAGCAATTGTGAAAGAATAAATGATAGTTCAGTATGTGGACTTGTTGAAAAGCTCTTATGTTAACTCTTTCCGTGTTATGATAAATTGAAGTTGCTTTAATGACTGAGATTATAGTTTGTGGTTTTTCAATGAAGTTCTCTGATTCATACTTTATATTGTGAATGGATTGTTACTTTAGCATAACAAATCATATGACTATATATATGTTGCTATTCTGAGAATGATCCTGATGCCCTCATGTCCATATTTTATTTTATCGACACATCTATCTCTAAAGATGTGGACATATTTTTCGATATCGGCTTCCGCTTGAGGACAAGCAAGGTCTAAGCCTTGAGTTGAGGACAAGCGAGGTCTAAGTTTTAGGTATGCGGCTGTTTTCATGGCGTGGTTCACCTGCAGTCCATGGAACTCCAAAAGCCCTGAAACTCCACGAAAGTCAGTTTTGGAATATACAAAAAATATTGGGCGAAGCAAGCACCAGATGGGGGCCACCAATCGTCCACGAGGGTGGAGGGCGCACCCTACCCCCTGGGCGCGCCCCCTTGCCTCGTGGGCCACCTAGAAGCCCCCTGATGCCCATCTTATGGTATAAGGCATCTTTCACCCTAGAAAAAATCATAAGAAAGTTTTCGGGATGAAGCGCCGCCGTCTCGAGGCGGAACCTTTGCAGAACCAATCTAGGGATCCGACAGAGCTGTTTTGCCGAGCAAACATCCCTCCAGGAGGGGGAAATCATCACCATCGTCATCACCATCGATACTCTCATAGGGAGGGGGTCAATCTCCATCAACATCTTCACCAGCAACATCTCATCTCAAACCCTAGTTCATCTCTTGTATCCGATCTTTGTCTCAAAACCTCAGATTGGTACCTGTGGGTTGCTAGTAGTGTTGATTACTCCTAGTAGTTGATGCTAGTTGGTTTATTCGATGGAAGATTATATGTTCAGATCCTTTATTATATTAATACCCCTCTGATTATGAACATGAATATGATTTGTGAGTAGTTACGTTTGTTTGCGAGGACATGGGAGAAGTCTTGTTATAAGTTGTCTTGTGAATTCGGTATTCGTTCGATATTTTGATGAGATGTATGTTGTCTTTCCTCTAGTGGTGTTATGTGAACGTCGACTAAATGACACTTCACCATTGTTTGGGCCTAGGGGAAGGCATTGGGAAGTAATAAGTAGAGAATGGGTTGCTAAAGTGATAGAAGCTTAAATCATAGTTTATGCATTGCTTCGTAAGGGGCTGATTTGCATCCATATGTTTCATGCTATGGTTAGGTTTACCTTAATTCTTCTTTCGTAGTTGCAGATGCTTGTGAGGGGGGTTAATCGTAAGTGGGATGCTTGTCCAAGGAAGGCCAGTACCCAAGAATCGGTCCACCCACATATCAAATTATCAAAGTAACGAACGCGAATCATATGAGCATGATGAAAACTAGCTTGATGATAATTCCCATGTGTCCTCGGGAGCGCTTCCCTTTATATAAGAGTTTGTCCAGGCTTGTCCTTTGCTACAAAAAGGATTGGGACACCTTGCTGCACTTTGTTTACTTTTGTTACTTGTTACCCATTACGAATTACCTTATCATAAAACTATCTGTTACCGATAATTTCAGTGCTTGCAGAGAATACCTTACTGAAAACTGCTTGTCATTTCCTTCTGCTCCACATTGGGTTAGAAACTCTTACTTATCGAAACCCTATACTTGTGGGTCATTAGTGGCTCGTGAAGAGCCTCGGCCTCGTATGGCCTCGACGCCTAGGCTGGCGAAGGAAATGGGCAGGGGCTTCTTCTTGGTGCGTACAGCAAGTCTGTCAGGGGAGGTACAGGGGTTCCTGTAGCCGCCATCCTTGAGTCGTCGCCTAGCCGTCCCGCGCCGTCGCTTGCTAGGCTCGGCCCTAGGTCACGACGACCGTAGGGTGGTGTCTCGGCGCGGCCCTAGGAGGGGCCGTTCGACCTCACCACGCCCAGAGGTAGTGTAACCTTGGTAGGATGAGCGGCGTCACGGGTCGGGTTGGTGCCGTGAGGTCCTCCAGGTCCCCAGAGGAGGGGCGTGCAGGTGTAGCGGGGGCCGGCGTGTGCCCCCGGCAGTGCTTGCGACGTAGGCAAGGTGCAGAAAGGTGCTGCTCCACTACAAGCGGTGTCGATCATGTCGGCGACCCGCTCCAACAGGACGTCATGGCCGCCTTCTGCCAATCTGCATCGCAGCAGCTCCCGCTCCATGATCAGCACAGCTCATGTGTTCGCCTGTTCCCGGTGGATGTGTAGCATTGTCTTCATAGCATAGCTCAAAGATGGTGTGGTGGCACGGTTGTGGCGCAGCGCGGGAGCGGGTGGTGGCGGTCCGCCCCGCCTACAGCCGACGATGCCGGGCGGCGTGCAGGATGCTAGGAGCGTGGATTGGAGAGCTTCTTGGGCAGAAGGCGCTGTCCGGGTAGGCCGAGCGTACTAGTTCTTAGCGTGAGCTTGAGGAGCGTCAGCCATGAGAATGGCGGAGCGGTGGCGAGTCAACCAGTGTAAGAGAGGCTCTGACACACCCCTACCTGGCGCGCCAAATGTCGGATGCGGGGCTCCGCAGACCCAAGATGGATACGAACTCTAGGGTGTGTGCGGAGAACTCAAGCTCCTCAGTCTTCTAACTCGTCAAACTCACAGCCTAGCTCGATGAACTGGAAGGAAATGGGACCCAGCAGTTTACCCAGGTTCGGGCTACCTTGTAGTGTAAAACTCTACTCCTGCTTTGTGGTGGATTAGCCTCGAGGTGGGCTGAGGATGAACTATTACAGTGGTAGAACGACTTTAGGAGGTGTATTCTTGCATTTGTGTGAGATGGTGAGGGTTAACTCAATGATCCATCCCCGTCCATGGTGGTGGCTAGGCTATACTTATAATGGCCTTGGTCCTCTTCCCCCAAAATGAAGGCGGGAAGGGATCCCGCAACAACCAAATTCGAAGGAAGACAACTAGTACATCTTATCCTAACGAAAGGTGATCTTCGCCTACAAAGCTTTTGGTCATGATGTTGTGGTGGGCTCAGCTGTGACCTCCGTCCTGCCATCCTGGCTGGCTTGGTCTTGTTGCATGGAAATGGAAACCTTTGGTTGATGCCTCGGGACTCTGCGCCTGCGCTTGCCTCTATAACATCGATGAGGAAACATGCTATACTGCGCCTGGTGGCGCCTGCCTGGCCTTGGTCGTCATGGCTTGTGTCATCCGAACCTCAAGAGGTGAAGGCTTGCATGGAAATATCTACTCCTCAGGAGCCAGCCTTGGAGGCCGCCCCGTCTGGAGGTCTTGGCATCGTCCGCCTCATGAGGCTTGGCCCCTCACGAGGGTCTTGCGTTGTTGGTGCCGAAGATGGGCCATACCAGGCCGTCGATGGAGCCACGCCGTGGGCTATAGGCAGGCAAGTCTAGGTACCCCGGTTCCCAGAACGCTGGCACATGTAGAGCTGGAGTTTCACCGCAACGAGCACGAGGTTGCTAGCGCCAGGCTAACGAAGTTCTTTGACGGCCTCACTGAAACATTGAAGATCCAAGGTGACGCCATGAATTGGCTTATGGTATTGCGAAACTTTGATGAAAGAGTATTCGCAATACCATAAGCATACATGTATAATTGATATGAACAAAAGGTTGCAAAGCATTAGGAAACTTGCCGGGGACTAATCCACTGCCGCAACCTCTCTATGATTCGGGCGAATGACCATCGAACTTGCAGCGCCTCGCAAGCGTGGCCAGGCATCCAATCATATAGGGCGAACTCCCACCAATGCCGGGCGTAGGCTCGTCAACTATTTGGTCATCATGCACATCATGTTGCTAGGGTAGTCCTCCTGGCATCGTTCAATAGTGGTGCGAAACCTTCCTGCTCGTTTGCTCGGCAACAGCCGTCGTTAATCTTGCCACGGTCGCAGATCCAAAGAGGCCATCGATATCCTGTCGGGCTTAATGATACATCACGCCTCTTGTACCTATTGATGTTACTGCTGCCGGAGTTGTGTTGTGCCCATCTCGCAATAGGTGTGGTGTGTGCTTTGACGTCGTCTCTCTCGCCACCACTATGGTTGTTGCAGCGGGAGGATCACTGCTCGCACCTGAATGGATAGTGTTGCTCTGGTGGCTGTGCTTGCTAGTGCGCTGGGGAGGCGGGAGCTGAGTGCCCGCGCCACCCGCGCCATTGTTGTTGTCTTATCTGGAGGGCCGCGGGAGGTGACCGCTTCCACCGCCCGTTCCCTCTGTAGTGGGCACAATGACCGCGTCACCCATGCTAGTCGTGCCCACCGTAGCGTTCGCACCGTCTACAGCAGCGGCGCCGCCTGCGCCGCCCACGGATGGGTGTGGTGGAATCTTGGACATGGAAGGTTTTGTTGCCATGGAGCCTTTCTTCTTGGGAGCCATGGATGATGATGATGATGAAATAAACGCGTCGTCTGCTGATCTAGGTTCACGCCAGTGATTCCCCTACCTGGCCCGCCAAAGTTGTTGGTGTGTAATGATGATTTATGGGGCGATTGGGCCCCTTTGTGGTTTGGCGAGGGGAGGGCACAAAGTGCAAAGAGTAGGAACAACAGGAGACGATGTGATCTTTACCCATGTTCGGGCCACCTTTGAGGTGTAACACCCTACTCCTGCTTTGGTGTATTCGATAAGTGTGAGCAGAAATACAAGGAGCGCTCTCCCCTAGCAAGACAAAAGGAGGGGGCAGCTACACATGCATGTGTGTGTGGGGCTTGAATGGGTTCGAATCCTTGTAAAGGTTACCAAGGTTCTCCTTTTATAGATCAAGGGGTTACCACAGTGGCAAAAGGGTAATTACATAATGATTTTGTAGCAAACAGTGCTATCATACCTAACTCTGTTGCTTCGAACAAAAAGCATTAAATGCATCACTAGGTGTCACAAGGAGGCAAAGCCCCGGCAAGGATGTCACACCGCTTTCCTATCTAACTTGTATTATCTTGACATGCCATTTGGACGGGTGTCGATAAAGGTACTCTTCCTTCCAGCATGCCGACACATGGTGGCAAACTCCACCTAACATCTTGCTGGCTCGACACCTCACCGATCAGCGACCAGCTGGCCAGTGAAGGGGAGCACTTGTATTTGGCAGGGGTTTGCTAGCCACGGGCTTGCCAAGCCTTCGCCTTGCCGCCAAATGCTGCTTCTAATGCTCTGTCTTGTTCTTCTCTTCAAGTCATGGTCTTCTTGATGCGCTCCTTGATCTTTTAAAGAGCTGCTTCTCTTGATTTGCGTATATGCTTCATAACTTGTTGGCCTTGATCTCGGGCCTGCTTCCGGCAAGTCCTCTTGCTGGGGAGCTGCCACTATCCATGCATAAGTCTGGGGTACTAAGGACCCCATTCTTAGTGCACCGACACACGTCGGGGACGAAAGAGGAGGGGTAGAGGGCAGAGGTGTGAGCACGTGGCAGAGGCAAAGATCCTGCACATGGTGTCGTGGCGAGGGCACGAGGAAATGGATGGTCCAGAGGGCCCAAATGCACATAGCATGTGCATTGGCATGCCAGCCGCATAATCACCACATGAACAGGCGAGCGTGATGCGCTCTGACATGCAACAGGTTGTCGACCGTGTGACCCTACATGCCAGAGACCCACTAATGAATTGGTTCGATCAAATCAACTTTGTGCTGAGTACTAGCATAAATAGTAGCTCCTGATAGCTAGGTGTATGTGATGAACTGGGGAAGGATCAAATGCGGAGGGGTGCTGAGATTTATTTGGGGTTGATCACTGACTAACATGACCACGGTGGAAAAGTTTCAGCTCAAATGGAGGGGTTTAGATAGCCCTTAATTCACAATGTACCTTACTTGACATAAATGAGAAATTTGAAGCTGTGCTCAAATGGATGAACGGACCGAGCTAGAATTTGGTGGAGGATGATAATTGGGCATATCAAGACATTGTAAAAATTTCATACCATTTGGACAAAGACAAATGGTACTTCCTTCACAGTGCTCTTATTTGGATAGAATCTTAAGAAAAATATAGAGATAAATTGACCAAATGAAATGAGCCGAACTTTAGTGAAAGGGAGGTCATATAGGTAGAAGTATTCCCTGGTAAATTTTAAAAACTTATGGAGCAATATAAAATATTGTTGCTTCACAATTTGAAAATATGACCAGAATCAAAGATTGGATGATGTTCTCACATGGATTAGTGGATTGAACTCAAATTGGGAGTAGAGGGATGATATGAGCATATCAAGGATCTTGCAAAATTTCAACTCATTTGGATAACCCTAGGTAGTACTCCCCTCACAAAGCTTCTATCTGAATAGAAACTTTGAAAATTTGTCGAGGAAGATTTACTAGGAAAATGTAGTTGAATTTTGGCATATGGCTATGATATGGATAGGGGAGAGTGCCCAAAAGGTTTGAGGTCAAACAAGAAAGTATAAATAGCACTTCCTTCACAAAGTGCCATTTAGGATAGAATAGGAAACTGAATATTCCTGAATTAGTTTGAACTAGGCAAGGAAGAGTTTTGACATATCTGTGGAAGATATGATCCAGAGGATTTATGAGAATTTTGTGGTAATTAATGGCAATGCAAAAATGTAGGTTGCTTCACAACCTAGGCCGAATAGGGTTATTCCTTTAATAGAAAGAGAAATATTCCTAAAAAAGAATTTGGGTTTGGGCTAAGATGGAAATGACATGGTCTTGGGAAAGGTTTGAGGGTGACAAGACACTTGGGAGAGGAAGAAAATATGATCTTCCCGGGTTTCAAGACCACGGAGCCACAGAAAAAGAATTCCAACACAAAATTCAAAGAAATACAAAGGAAGAAAGGGCCAAAAATCAGGATGTCAAAAACCTACCCCCCCTTAGAAAAATCTTGGCCTTCAGATTTGTTTGCTCGGGGAACAAGCATGAATATTTTGTCTTAAGGACACCGTTTCTAACTCGAGTATCTTTTTCCTTTATACTGTTTCCCACTGAATTTCATATGATCTGATTGCCTTGCTCTGGGCTGGTTTTCTTCATAGTATCCGACTTTCTTACATGTCTTACCTTAGAAGTTACTCGGACTCAAATTCTTTTATATCTTTTGGCTTGGGTGGGGTGCGATAGATTATCATGACAAAAAATATGTCCTTCTCACCAGTCCGAGAGTGGTTTCCGATGGACGTGTCATTCTTATATTCGGCACTGACAACATTCCATGGAGTTGTGAACAAATTTTCTCCGTGGACACGAAATCTTTTCCTCCTGCATTGAGTGGCTCAAGTAGATGCATGTCCTCCGGGTTCGAAACAATGATGGGAATCGTAGCTTTTCTCTTGGCGGAATATGATGGCTCATAGGAATTTCTGAATCATCTTGGCTGGATTCACTGTCTTGAGTATCAAATCTGAACCGTAAATTTGACTGTCGCATGTTGTGACTAGCATAAAGGTGTACGACCTGATAGCATCTTGATACTTGATGGGAGGTGGTTCTGGCAGATGAATCTTGCTCATGGCAGACCATATTTCCAGCCCATCCTTTGCTCCAAAAAGTATTGGGCTACCTTGCTGCACCTTTGTTTACCGTTAATATTACTTTCTTGTTACTATTTACCTTGCTATCAAACTATCTGTTACTGACAATTTCAGTGCCTGAAGATAATACCTTGCTGAAAATCGCTTGTCATTTCCTTCCACTCCTTGTTGGGTTCGACACTCTTACTTATCGAAAGCACTATGATTGATCCCCTATAATTGTGGTCATCAAGCCTCTTTTCTGGCACCATTTCCGGAGAGTGAAGCGCCTTTGGTGTGTGGAGTTTAGTAACGAAACATTTATATTGTGTGCAAAAATGTACGGTTACTTGTTACTATGAGAAACTATCCTTTGAGGGGTTTGTTGGGGGTATCTTCACCTCGACCGGAAGCTCAAAGAATTGCTCCTCAACCTACTGCACCTACTGAAAATATTTATTACGACATTCCTTCGGGTATGATAGAAACACGGCTAGCTAATCCTTATGCAGGAGATGGAACACTACATCCTAGATATGCACCTAATCTATGTGGATGAAGTTTGTGGATTATTTAAGCTTGCAGGTTTATGCGGATATGATGCTAAGAAAAGGTTTTCCCTTTATCTTTGAAGGGAAAGCCATTGATATGGTATAGTCTATGTGATGATATTAGATCTTGGGATTGGAACCGATTCAGATTGGAATTCCATCAAAAGTTTTATCCTATGCATTTGGTTCATCGTGATTGGAAT
>NC_053027.1:352796065-352875446 GCF_003073215.2 Triticum urartu | reverse complement strand
TGTGAAGAGAGCAACACTAGCAAGCAAGCGCGGAGGCTCCTGCCTATATAGTGGAGTAGTACTAGTTTTCTTTTGTCTACCGGAGCCGGCTTGACCTCATCAATGACGGTCGAGAAGTCTTCATGCACGTGGCCCGGAGGCGCAGTTGTCGTCATTTTGATCGGAAGCGCCAGATTATAACATATAACACGAAAAAATGCCACATGACAAGAAATCATAACCTCACTGCCCAAAGGAGACAACATGAATCCCGACGGACAAACTAGACGAGGAACATAGCTCAAATTAAAGATAAACTCGTAGAAAAGGGGTCCGTTGATAGATGTCCTAATTAACATAGCCGGCTTGACCTAGATGGCAGCTGAGTAGTCACTGTTCGTGCATGTGCCCCCAATGACTAGCCCAACTCAGTTTTCGCTGTTTAACCCTCGCAGTGATCCGAAGCACATGACACCTAATTTTGCGAGATGACAAGAAACCTTTTTTAGATGTCTCACCACAACTACAGCCATGTACAACACAGCCTGCACGATATGTAGACGATAGCCAATCCAGGCGTGTCTGCTGGAGTCTGGTCACATGCATGGACGAACTGATCTTCCGTATCTTGCAGGGATCGTCCAGGCACGAACGTAGTACAACACTTCTCTAGTACTATCGCTCATCTCCCTCTTCTATTAAGTCACCCGACTTGCGGGGCCGGGGAGTGTGCCTATGGTTGGTTCTCAATTGTCGTCCCACATGTGTGTGCAAACGCAATATGACGCGCGTTCCATTCGGAGAGCAGCGTGCCAGACCGACCGACCGTCTGGGGTGCGACGCGAACGCGACGGGCATGCTATATACTCCGTACATGTGTACCGCCGTTTTCTAGACGCTTTGCTCCATGGCGCGGGCGCAATCCATGGATACAAAATTAGTATACTATATACTATTTAAAAGTCGAGGGCAGGGCTTTTCCTGCGCGGTAGGCGGTGGGGCAGTTCCGCCTAGTCGGTTTGACAGAGACGCGAGAAGACGAGGGAGTAGGCTACTGCAAACGTAGGGTTGTGTGATTTGACAGCGAGTTACTGCTGGACAGGTGGGGCCCCATGATTTGACTTGCCATTATCATTTTAACTGTGGCGCTATGACCGGCGTGAGTCTCCCTATTCCTGACCACCTCCATACAGGTGCCTCTCCCAATGCTCCACCATGTAGTAGAGGCTGGCTCTTGCATGAGAGCCCACTTCTCCACTTTTTCCTTGCCTCTCTTTCCTCCACATATGCAAAAATGCCATGTAAAGCGCACTATTGTACTTACTTTTACTTGCTCCTACAGGTGCTTAAGCTTGCCACATAGGCATAAAGTCTGATGTGGCAAGTTAATCAAGAAGAGAGAGACTAGTTTGGTGACCCAAGGAAGAAACAGTGCTAAGCGTGTGTACCTAGGTGAAAAGACAATTTTGAGTCTATAGCTAATTAAATGAAGCAAACTTAGCAACACCATTTCATTGGAAGAGGTCACTCCTTGGCAAATGCAATAAATACTAGTACTCCCTGTGTCCCATAATATAAGAACGTTTTTGGCACTACACAAGTGTCAAAAACATTCTTATATTATGGGACGGAGGGAGTACGAAGAAAGAGATGGAGAGGAGTAAAAAAATACACTTATAGCCAACCTTATAGCCAACCTTGTTGTAGTATGAGTGACTAAGTGATGACTATGTATGACATGCCAACATCAGATTGCCTAATGCACCGTGTTAAATCTCCAAGGGTGCGACCGCGCGAGCGATGCGACGGTCGTGGTAGGCGCGACCATGATACGGGCTGCTGGCAGCCCTTGGATCTGAGATCAAATGGTCGGATGCTAAGTTGCTGAAAATTTGCAGAATAACCCTCCAGGATAGGATATTCACCCATAGGTCTAGAATCACGCCATGCAACCGTTCGATCTCAGATCCAAGGGCTCTCAGAAGCCCGTATCATGGGAGAATGGAAAGCCACTACCCTGCCGTTCGCATGCTGGCGGTTCGCTCCTACTCGTCCCCGCACGTCCTTCAATACTACGGCGGTTCGCTCCTAGTCGTCCCGTCCATTCACATTACGGCAGTTCCACTAATCCTAACCCTCCTCCCAAATCCATGGCGTCTCAAATCTCCACGATCGGTGGTGAGTACAAGGTTAGAACCATCACCAGCGATGAGTTCGACGTCATCTACACCCGTTCTTCCGCGACGGTGAAAGGATGCCTTTCTCGCTTCAGACGCGTGTTCGAAGACTCAGATGATGAGTTGGTAGCTGGGCTAGATGTTGAGTACACCACAGTCCTGGGACGAGAGAAGGATCTAAAGGACAAAGAGAGGAAGAAGCCCTTCGTGATCCAGGTTTGCGTGCATGACTTATGCTTGGTCTACCACATATGCCATGTCGATGTTGAGTGCTAGGATTTTAAGGACTTCCTCGAGAGCAACCTAGTCAAATTTGTTACTGTAGACTTTGGTAACGGCAAAGACGTCCTGCGTCGGATAGGCCTCGTTGTAGGCAACACCTTCAACCTCCAGAAGAATCGGCTGGTGTCCTCTCGTCATCCTTCAATGCTGACCCTGGCAGGAGCCATGGTTCATCCTTCGTACGGTAAACTGGAGAAACCTCCATACACATTTCATCGTCATGCATGGCAGCGGAATGTACTAGATATAGAACACATCCACTACGCTGCAATGGATGGCTACCTTTGCTTCAATATCTACAAGGGTTGGATGAAGAGCAACAGCCAAGTGCGCGGTTCAAGCAAAGAAGTATCAGCCAAGAGGAAGAGGGACAAGGACGAAGTCGAGGACGTGGACGAGGACTCCGAGTAAGGTGGCAGTGCTGTTGCTCATGGTGGTTCTAATGCAGTGTCTACCAGAATACTTTTAAAGTTTAATTTCAGGTGTGCTTAATTTAATTTGAGGGGTGTGTTGTGTTGAGCCCCCAACAGAACTATGTTATGTTTCTTCTCGTTACTTTAACTCTTCAGTACATACATACTAGTATTTCTTACATTTCATCTTTTAGTTGGTATAGTACTACCACTCGTTTCTTCACATTATATACGTACAATATATATGGCCAACATCATATAGCCAGCAGTTTAGTTGTCAAAGAATTTCAGGGTGCTTAGTTTTGTCAAAGAATTCCAGGATGCTTAGAGGGTGCTTGGATCCAAGGGACTTATTTTAGTCTGACTAAAAATAGTCTCTTTAAGAGGCTAAAGTTCCAAGCACCCCTGACTAAAGAGGGGCTAAAACTAGTCTTGAGACTAAAAAAATTAGTCAGGGGTACCCCTACTAAAATGTGGATTAGTCCTCTCTCTACTCATTTAACTCCTCTCGTTTAACACAGGCGAGTTCTGGATTGGAGGGTTTGGAGGATAATAAATGCTCATTAACTTGATTTTAGCCTTTTTAGTATTTGGATCCAAGCATGGGTGAGGCTAGCATGTTTTAGTCCCACTACTTTTAGTCATGGGACTAAAACGTATCCAAGCGCCATCTTAGTTTTATTTGAGGGGTGGGTTGTGCTGGACACCATTATTGTGACTAGCCTTTTTAATAGTACTATATGCATAATTTGGCGATGAGCGCTCTCTATATGTACCACCTTTTTTTAATTTCAAGTTTTGCTCCATGGTGCAATCCATCGATACTACTGTTGTACAAAAGTATACATTTTTTAAAAGGCTAGAGGGCTGGGCAGTCTAGCTTTGTCGGTTTCACGAGAGGCGAGGGCCTTTGTGATTTGACGGCTCATTACTGCTGGAAGGCGGGGCCTTGTGATTTGACTGCTCGTATAAATGCGCCGACGACATGATCGAGGAGGAGCAAAGAACCATGAGGTATACTCAAGTTTTCCACTAGAGTAGTACTGCAACGGAGGAGCACGAGACACGGCAGCCCAGTGCCATATGGCGATAAAAATGATCTAATTTGCTAGTCATCTCATTGTTAGCATTGTTATATTCATTCCCTCAAAAAAACCATTGTTCTATTCATGCCTCACAGAGAACGTGACACGTGCGGCGAAACACCCGAAGCAAAAGATGAAACACAGGAGCAAAAGAAGAAGGAAGATTATCACCCCAAATGATCTAATTCACCGCGGAGTCGTAACTGCTTCTTCATCGCCTCCACGACCTCCATCTCCTTGCGCGTCTCCTCCGCCATCTTCTTCATTCTGTCCATGACGCGGGATTTCTCGACGCGAGCCTTCATCATCTGTTCCACGGCCGCATTACGTACCTTGACAGCAGCTGGGTGCTCGATGCGGAGCTTCGCCAACTCCTCCTTATGTTCCATGATGAGGGCCTGCAACATCATCATCGAGGAACTACTATTCTCATGCAGCTTCTTCCAGTCGGTGTTCTTCTCCTTCAATAGGTCGATCTCGTGGCAGAGCTTCACCTTGTCCTCCTGAAGTCGCAGGATTTTGTCGGTCGCCTTCTTCTCCGAGGCAATGCTCTTTTTCAGCAGCATCACCAAGCCGGCGGTCAACTCCCCCTGCTGATTGAGCTTAGCGGGCATGTCATCGAGGCTCTCCTTCAACAACTCCATCAAGCCTTGGATGAACTCCTTCTGCTTATTGAGCTGATCGGGCATGCCGTCGAGGGATAACGACTCCAGCTCTGCCGGCTCGGCATGTTCACCTCCGCGGCTAGGGCGCTCCTGGGAGCCATCGCCTGCCCGTGAGAGATCTTTCGAGGTCTCTGCGTGGTGGCGAGCCCTCTCTTTTTTTCCACAGCCTTGGTTGCCGCTCCCTTGTTACGAGTAGTTCTCGACCTAGAGCTCTGCTCACCGGCCATGGCAACGACGGACGAAGACGAAGCACTTATGAGGAGGAAAGGTAGAGTAATTTTTGGTTAGGTAGTTCCCCTTTTTATAACCTAAGTACTAGCACTGGTACTAATACCTGCATAGTGGGAACACGTTCAGGTTTGGTACGTACTAGTAGGTGTGAGCGGGCTTTCGAATGTGATGGGAACAAGGTAAAGATTAATTGATGGTTTTGGTTTTGAGGCCCGAAACGGCTCCCGATGAGTTTAGCGGAACATAAATTTCAAGTACTACACTGCTCAAATGCGTAAATATTATGTTACTGTCAAAAATTGGCACAAAAAACGAATGAGACCAATGGAAGTACTACTAGCAACCCACGATTTAACTACTCACATGCGTGCAGTGGAGTAATAATGTCTTTCTTCCGCCCTCACCTCCACTCAATTTGCATGCGCTGTATTAATTGACCATCAATGAAGTGAACGACTTTACATGAGTCAAATTATCACATGGGGTGGATCTTGGTACAAAATTGCGTCTGCCCGTGTATCCGCGTGTGCGTGTGAGGGAATGAGTGCGTGCGTGGCGTGCGTGCACATCTTCGCTTCATGCATGTACCGCCAGTATGGCTCAGGGAGGACGTGTACATTCTTCTGGAACCAGCAGCACGTCACTGTGATCAATCCACGCAAGGAGGTCGCGACAAGGCCTCCACATGTGCCACGTGGATTCATGAACTGTAAGAGAGACACTGTGTAGCGTGCCATTGGTATTCTAATTTACGTGTTTTGCACATACTCGAAGTACTAGTAAGGTACACGTGCATTGCACGCATCAGATTTTGCAACCAAATTATAAATAAATACCACACTATAGCATGTAAGCTCTGAGTCATATATGCCTGATGTAGCCCTTCGTTTAATTCGTATAGTTCATCTCATTCAAAATCAATTAGTTTTTATAAAAAACTAAGAACGCGGGAATAGGAAAAACATGGGATTATAGTGGAATGTCGTCTTGAATCCTACAGGATTGTACGAGTGTTTGATTGTGCATAGAAAAAACGCATAATTCTTTCAAAGAGGTTTGAGTGGATGGGATGTTTCCTATGAAATCTAGTGCAAATGAATCATATGGAAAAGTTCCTATGGTTTACAATCCTACGAATCAAACAACCAAGATAGGAAAAATTTCCTAAGGATTAGAATCCTCCAAAATTCCTTCGAGAATCCTTTGAATCAAAGAAGCCCTTAATCTATTTTATGATTCATGGAATTGTGCGTTGTAAAGCATAAAGTAAAAACAAATAATGGCAATTCAACTAGAAAAAAGTTTGGGCAATTATGATACAGAAGATTCTAGAATAAAAGAGAACCACTGTTGTTTTGAGGTTTGTGCATTATGCTAAAGTTCAACCATGGAGTCTGCTAGATTGTACATGTGGAAAAATCCGATCGGGGGCTAGAAGATGGTGCGAGGGGCCGAGTGGAGGGAGACTATGAAGGAATGCACAAGTGCGAGATCGATATTTAGAGAGAGGGGGCGAACACGTGCGCTGTTGCGCGCAGTGGCGGAGCCATGAAAAATAAATGAGCTAGGGGGCCAAGCATTGCTAATCCTTTACGAGGAGGGTCAATTAATGAACTTAAACCATTTTTAGCAGCAATTGTCTAATGATCACATTCATATTAGCCTCGATATATAGTGATGTTATGGGGGGAGGGGGCAGGGCCCTTACTGCCCCTGTCTTCGCCATTGTGCACGTGTCTGAGAGATGAAACGGAAGGCATGGATGATGAGAGGAGGACGTTGGATATATAATTAATGTGGGTGTATTAGCTATATATGTTAATCCTATATAGAGAGGTATAGATTGATCGATGTGGACGTCGGAAAGAGGGTGAGACCTCACTGGATATATCGATTGGTCGGTTTGTGTGGAAAACTATGAAAGACCTAGCTATATACACACATACATAGAGGAACATCGATCGTTGTGCATGCACGCGTGAGAGATAAAGAATGTCCGATAGGATGGAGAGGGGGATGTGTGTGGGTGTGTGCCTTCAAGGGAGACCGACCTGAAGAAAAAGATTGCATGCGTGCGATGGATAATAACGACTGGTAGTGTGTGTGCATGCATGCATGAGAGAAAGTTAGTGGTACAATTATAAAGAGAAGACTACTATGTGGGTGTAAAAGAATAGGTGAGGTCATAATCAATGTAAAGTTGAATTCAAATATTTGAATAAGAGACCCTGATGTTTGAAACCCATGCATGCATGAATATAACGGAGATCTGCGCGGTGTGGTTTGGAAACGAGCATGTTGTAATGTATACACAGTGAACAAGGTCACACTGATTTGAATTTGAGATACCGATGGCAGACATCATTTGGCCACGTCGCATCCGTGCATGGACACACTATTCTAATTGGAGATGATGGGCGGCTTTTGCATCGCATATCTATATCTATACCCCTATATATAGATTATATTTTATATTTTTTTATATTGTGTGCATGTAACTTTAACTTTGAAAGATGGTCGTTGGATGAGGCGAATCCGATGGTCCAAAGATGGCAAATTTGAGCACTATTGGCCGTTGGATATCATCTAGATTCCACCAGATTTCGCCACTTGTGTAATCTAGAAGACTCAAGCATAATGCACAAACATCAAAACACAAGAACTTCTTATTTGTTCTCGAATCTTCCATATCAGAATTGCCCAAATGTTTTTCTACATGATTTGGCATTATTTGTTTTTACTTTATGTCTTACGACGCACAATTCCATGAATCTTAAAATATATTAGCTTTCTTATAAAAAGTAGATGATTTTGAATGAAATGAACTATAAGAATTAAACGAACATCTACATCATGCATATATGACTCAAAGCTTGCATGCTATAATGTGGTATTTATTCATAATTTGGTTGCCAAATCTCATGCGTGAAATGCACGTGTACCTTACTCTAGTCTAAATGGTGTTTGTGTGTGTGTGTTGTGCGTGTTGAGGTGCAAATTGTCTTTTTTGGGTACACGTTAAGCTTGTCCTTCCGAAATTTCAAGCCACGCCTTGTTATGCCGAAAATTCAAGCTAGTGTCTCTGTCTATCATGCTGCGAAACTCCCGCCTCTTCAACCTGCGCCTTGTTAGCCCGAAATATTTAAGATATATCTTTGTCTCGTTGTGCTCTGACAACTCCCTCCATCTCAACTTGCGCCTTGCTATTCCAAAATTTCAATGCGCGCGAAAACTCCCACCTCCTGTGAAATCCCGACACGCGAAATGCCCGTGGTACCCCTGAACCGAAAGAACCGCCACAAATCGGTGGGTGTACTTTCGTAACTTACCCCACATTTCGGACAAGCGCGTCTCTAAGCCACGGTTCCCCACTGCCATCCCATCCGCCCACCCATTCGTACACCAAGGCCGTGAAAACCCGCGACGAAACCACACACCCTGCTTCGTCCGCCACCTAGCCGGAGCCTCTTCCCCGACGATGTCGTCCACATCAACACCTCGACGTCCCTCATCCACCGTACCGGATGAGGATCCAACGTCGATCTCATCGTCCTGCCGGTTCAGCCACCCTGTCCTCCACCTCCAAGGAGCTGTCTTGACGTTCCCCTCGTCTTTTGCGCCACCTCCATTCCCACACTACCGTCTTCACCTGCACCACCGTAAGAGCATCATCATCACCGTTTCCTCGGATGAAGCTGCGGCCTAATCGGCGCCACCAAAGAGGTTGTACACTAATCGCCGCATTTTCTTCTTGATTCGATCTCACGGTGCTGCCGGCGCTCGGTCCCGAGCCGACACGGCACGGCTCCATCCACGGCGGCGTCGCCATCCACTTCCTCCACGGCGTCGCTCCCTCGGAGGCAACGTCAACATCAGTAGGAGCTGCTGCTGCTTTAGCTCTCGCTCGCGTTGCTGCTCTGCTCTTTCTCTCGGTCCTCTACCTGGTCTGCTCTTGTTATTGCTCTTGCTCATGCTGTTGCTCTCGCTCTTGCTCTTGCTTGCGATGCTGCTCTAATTTAGCTACACTTCAGTCCACTGAATCGACTTTTGGGTCAGTCGATTTTCAGGGGGTGGGGGGCTCGCCAGGGTGAAGGAAGAACCAGCCGCAGTGGGGAGGGGGGCTCGCCGGAGAGGTACCCCACTATCTATCTTAGGGGTTCAAGGTGGGGGCGGTGGTCGCCGGCGGGGGCACGAGGATCGCCGGAGAGAAAAAGCTCGGCACGGGGGGCCTAGAGGGATGGCCGGGGCGGCGGCGGACCGGTGGTGGGGAGTGTTTTGGGGCGGGCGGGGCGGCGCCACCGCCGGGGCGGCGGGGGCGGCTGTTTGGCCGGTGGTGGCTGGCGGCTCAGGGGTGGAGGTTGAAGATGAACTGCAGGCCCTTGATTTCGTATCCAATGGCTGCAAAATCGACTGACCAGAGATGAAAAAGTCAGTCGACTCACTTGTAGCCTCACCTCTAGTGCGTTCAGTTTCGATGGTAAAATTCAGTTTCGACAGCAAAATTCAGTTTCGATAGTTAAGTTCAGTTTCGACAGTTAAATTTAGTTTCAACAGTTAAGTTCAGAGATGAGCAGCTGATGTATACATATAGCACTTTGTGGTTATGTATTTTACGTCATCTATTGGAGATGCTATTAGAATTCCACTCAGGTTAACGTTGTCTCTCTTGTCCTGCTTTCAGCCTCGGCGTCGTACAACTCATCGGAGCTGCTCCAACGACGAAACCCTCCATCACAGCGGAGCAGTACCTCGGGCTCCATCTCCAGACGCCTAAGATCTTCTTCCCCTCCTCCGACAGCCAAGTCAGCCGGAGCATCCTCACCGGCCAACCCAATCACGCTGAGATCGACATGGCTTCGCCAAAGAGGTTGTACACTTCTTGTGGTTTGACTTAATCTCACATGCTTCTTTGCATCCTGTGATCTTCCAATTCTTGTGAACCAAACACCCAGATTGGCAGAAATCCTGTGTTTTTAAATTCTCTGTTTTGCACGTGCATTCCTATCCTATTCCTGTCTATTTCCTATCCCTGCATTGTTAGAATCCTCAAATTCAAACAAGCCCTTACACAATTACTTCTGTTACAGATATGTGTCAAAGAAAACCTTGTGTGGTTTGTCCTGCTCCTGCGGTGCTGTGTTCCACCCCAGCTCAGCTGCTCCAACGACGGAAGGGTTCACCACAGTAGGGATCCACTCTCCAACTGTCTTTCGCCGCCTCAGATCTTCTTCCCCGCCGCTGGCAGCCACGACAACTGCATTACCATCATCAACTGAGCAGATGACTTTGAGGACTACACGGGTCCGCAAGAGAGGTTGCACTCTTCCGTTTCTACTTACGTTATGCATCGCTTAATATGATGTCATGCTACTTTATCGTCGTGTTCACCTATTAGACTCTGACTCAGGTCCAAAATTATGCTGAAACTTGAGTTTTTAAATGGTTGTGGGGTACATATTGGCGGAGCAATCAGTACTATATGTCTACTATCTAGTTAATCTCAGGTGTCTACTATGAGTTTCATGTTGGGTGCAAACAAACATTAAAGGAGCCATTATCTGTATTTTTTAACTAAAGCTATTATCTGCCTGCTATCATTTGTTTTGGGTCTATCCACAGTTTGCTACCATCACTCTGGATTTGTGCATGCACTCCTTACATAATCTCACTATGTTTTATTCCTATGCATATCAGTTACTGTCACAATGGAACTGAACATGTAGAGAAAAATAGACGAGCCTTGCATGCAATCATGCAATGCCATCTTGTTTATTTTCTTTATCGTATATGTGAATCATGCAATGCCATCTTGTTTAGCCACGCATCATATATGTGAATTTTGCAATGCCACCCTGGTTAGCCAGTCATCTTATATGTGAATTATATCACGACATCATTTTTATTACCTGTTAAATTTGTCAGTAATTTTAGTACATTCAATTACTCTTCCTGTGCATCAACCATTCGGCACGGTCATGGAATAATCTGGAGTGGAAACAAGGTATTCAAAGTAGACAATGCTATCTGACGAAGCGCATGTCTTGCTGGTTACAGATAGATCCTCAGAGGAGGATTCAGAGACAGATGACTAGTCCTAATCCCCCCCCCCCCGAGGTGCATGCTCTAACTTGGCAGGGTTATGATGCTCATATCGTGCGTATGGTATCTTGCATTGCTATGTCATTTGCTTAGTTTAGACATGCTTTGTGTGAATGCCACCTGTTTAGTGTCTAGTTACCATATATGTGAATTATGCAATGCCATCTTATTGCAAGACATTATATATGTAAATTATGCAATGCTATCTTGTTGCAAGACATTATATATGTAAATTATGCAATACTATCTTGATTCTATCATAAATTTTTCATGGATGTACATGCATGACAGAAAATGTGACCTACTGTGACAAACACGTATCATCACGAAAGTGTATTTTTTAGTGGGTACCGCCTGCTGTAGTCCTCAGGGAGTTCCTGCAGGTTAGCGCGAGGAGGGGAACAAATCGCCGCGGTGATCGCCCATCCGTTAGCGGCTTGTGGGAGGGGACTCCCTACTGTGGAGAGCCCCCGGGGCGTGTACAGCCCCGCCCTGACACGTGGCTTGGACGGCATGGCTAGACGAGGTGTGTCCGGGCACTCGTGAGCCAGCGCGGGACTCACGAGGCCCTACCTCAAGGCAGGTTGCGCCTGGCTTGATTCTTGCTCGCTGTGGTGGTCCTGTGAGGTGGTTAGACAACCTTCACCGGACGAATCTCCTGAGGTTATCGCGTGAGAAGGCCAAGCACCAACGGCCCCAGGAGGTGACGTGAACGGGACCGGCCCGCCAGACAGAGCTTAGCCGTTGGATTTATCGACGCTGCAGGGACGGGCCTGAGCATAGACGTCGTGCCTAGCCTTCTCATGTGAAGGATCTTGAAGAAAGACGATCGCTGCACGGCTCCCATGGTGGGTGACAATCAAGCAAGTGATAACCATAGATAGATTACGCATGAAAAGCAACATGCCACTGGGTCAGGCCCGAGTGGCTTGGGGATGATGCAGTCCGAGGGGCGCCCCTGGCAAGGTAAGCTAAAGACAGAAACAAGAAGGGATCCATGCCACAGGGACAGACCCACGCGGCCTGGGAATAATGCAGCCCTGAGGGCGCTCCCAGCTAAATAAACTTGGAAAATGTCACCTGATTCTGTTGATGAAGGGGTATTGAGGCAGCTGAAGGTACGCGACGAAGGGGTTGCTCCTCACGAGCCTCCGTGGCCCTGAGCCTCGGGAGGCTCTGGGGGTCCAGACAGTTCCTTGAGGACCGTCGCCATCTCCGCCAAGACTGTGTGATGCCTGTCCTCCTGACCCGCCATGACGCTCCGCAAGTTGCGCTGGAAGGTGACAGCCACGCTCGGCCGGCCGAATGGCATGCGAACGTAGTTGTGCGGTGGGCCCTCGCAGCATCCCACGTGTGAAGGCTAGAAGAGCTCCTGAGACACGGCCCTGTTGAGCCCTGGGATGTCGATGCAGATGCGCAGCTCACCACCCTCGCCTGGGTGGGGAGCAACGCCAGGTGGGCGGCGGTCGCTGCGTATCGCTCTTGCTTCCTGAAGCTCGTGAGTGGTCTTGGTAATGAACTCTTGAGCACTGGGCGCTCCTCCCCTGTGTCACGTAGCACGCCTCCAAATGGTGCCTGAGCGCCTCCCTCGTAATGTTGGCAAAGACTGAGGCCCTCCAGAAGAGAGCCCCTGAGCCCTGCCCGTGGAGTGCACTGGGTGCGCCTTCCTATGCGACAGAGGGAGGCACCCCAGGTGCGGGCGCTGATCTTGACGTGGCGCCACTTGCGGCGCCACTCACCTAAGGCCCAGTACGGAGTAGCTTCTTCTTCTTGGGGATGGCCTCAGGAGGGTACTCGCCCTTGCTGCCAAGGTCGTCGATCGCTGCAGCTTGGAAGGCATGCTCAAGGGAGCACATCGCGCCTCTTTCTTCGCAGGGGACCGTGATGATTCTACCACTTCCTGGCATCTTGAGGACGTTGTAGCCGTGGTGGGTCACCGCCATGAACTTAGCCAGGGCTGGATACCCGAGGATGGCATTGTACGACAGACGGATGTGGGCGACGTCGAAGTCGCTGAGCTCGGTGCGGTAGTTGTCGCGCTGTCCGAAGGTGACTCGGAGGCGGACCTGACCTATCGGGGTGGTGGAGCCGTTGGTCACTCCTGAGAATGGCTTGGTAGGCTGAAGCTGATTGTAGGGCACTTGAAGGTTGTCGAACATCTCGACGGACATGACATTAACCCCTGCGCTGCCGTCGATGATGGTCTTGGTGACTTGCACGTTGCTGATGACGGGTGAACAGAGCATCGAGAGAGTGCCAGCGGTGGCCGCGCACTTGAGCTGGTCCGCCGAGCTGAAGGTAATAGCACACTTGGACCACCTGAGCGGGCGTGTAGCCTCGAGCTTGGGAAGGGCTATGTTCACCTCACGAGCAAACTGCTTGAAGATAAGATGTGAGGCTGGGGCTTGAGCTCCGCCCAAGATGCAGTTGATAGCGCGCGGCTCCTGGAAGCCCCCAGCCCCCTCATCTTGGTGGTGGTCGTCGTTCCTTCTTGGTTGGCGGCAGCGGAGGAAGCCCAGCATTGCCCTGAGAACGGACCTCGTGAGGCTTATCCCTCTAAGCACCTTCACGAGGCTGATCCTGCCAGCGGTCCTCACGAGGCCGGTCGCGCCACTCCTGGCATGGGCCCCGGTCATCCCAGCGTCCTCCGCCACGTCCTCCTCCTCGTCCATAGCCTCGGTTGTTGCGCTCGGGGCATCGACCGAAGCGTCCATCGCAAATGGCCCTGAGCTCTTGACAATCGTTGGTGTTGTGGCTATGCATGTTGTGGAAGACGCAGAACGGTCGACTGCTCTTGGATGACTCAGGCTGGTCCCTGCCGCGCTTCGTATCCGGCTCTACCACGAGTACGGCCGCTCCCTTGTGCTTCACGTCCTTGGCCTTGGTTTTCTTCTCTTCCAGGTCGGCAGCCGGGAGATCGAGAAGGGAAAGGCGCCCTTCCTCAGCCCTTGCGCACTTGGTCGCCAGGTTAAACAGCTCCAGGGACATGCACACCTCCTCGTGGATGGCGAGCTCCTCCTTCATCTTGATGTCACGGACGCCGTCGGAGAACACAGAGATGATGGCCTCATCCGTCACCTTGGGTATCTTGAGACGAACGTATTTGAAGCGCTGGATGTACTTCTGGAGGGTTTCCCCTGGATGTTGCTTGATGCGGTGCAGGTCACCCGCGGCCGGAGGGCGGTCGTGAGTGCCCTGGAAGTTGGCGATGAAGTGGTCGTGCATCTCGTTCCAGGAAGAGATGGAGCCTGGAGGCAGGTTCAGGAGCCATGAGCGTGCGCCATCCTTGAGAGCCACGGGGAACCAGTTAGCGATGACTTCCTCGTCGCTGCTGGCCGCCTCGATGCTCAGCTCGTAGAGCTACAGGAACTCCGCGGGGTCGGGGGTGCCGTTGTAGCACGGAGGTAGGTCTGGCTTGAACTTGCCCGGCCAGGCGACGCTACGCACCTCAGGGGTGAAAGCGCGGCATCTCGTGGTGGCCACCGGGACCCTTTGCTGATGTGGAGTCGGGCCTTGACGCCCTCGCACCGCCATCACAGGCGGCGCATGGTCTTGTCACAGTAGCGCCGGGAGCGCAGGAGCGTTTTCTTGCGGACGAGGGACTTCTTGGCAGCTTCCTTCTTCGCGTACAGGCGCCCGACGTGGCGGATCACGCCGGGGGGCCGCACGCCTTGGCGCCAGGGCGCCGTATTGGGGCAGAGGTGGTGGAGGCGCTCCATGAGCCATGTCGCCCACAGCTGGCGGAGGGCGAGGCAACGAGAGGGACGGCACAGGGGAACCCCCTGCGGCGCTGACAAGCTCGGCGATGCGGTCGAGCCAGTCCTCGTACAGGTCGTCGGTGGGGTGGTAGCGCAGGAGTTCGCATGCCATGCACAGCGCGGCCGGCGCGTCCGTGGGAGCGCGACGGGCGTGAGACGACGAGCCGGCCGGGGTCAACGATGGAGTGGCGGTGCGGCCGTCCCGCCGCACCGAAGGGTGCAGTGAGGAGGCTTGCTGCTCGTTCCCCGCCGGGCCGGTGACGACATTGGTAGCAGGCGACCGAGAACGACGGGGTGGCCCGCTGATGGGGGCCGTCTGAACAACGCGGGTGGCGAGGGCGGCCGAACGCTCAACGCGAGCTCTGCGAGCGTCTGACATGGAGGTGACGAAGCGACGGGACATAGAGCGATGGAAGGAAAGCTTCGGCGCACCACTACCTGGCGTGCCAAATGTCGGATCTCGAGTTCCGGCAAAACCATCATGGTTCGAACACTAGGGTGCGCGCGAAGATCTCCCCCTACCAACTCATGCCCTCAACCTCGCCATGATCTCAAAGGCAAGCTCGACGAACTCACAACATAAGGGACACAAGATTTATACTGGTTCGGGCCACCGTTGTGGTGTAATACCCTACTCTAGTGTGGTGTGGTGGATTGCCTCTTGGGCTGAGGATGAAAAGTACAAGGGGAAGAACAGCCTCCTGAGGTGAGGTGTTCTTATGCTTGGTGGGTGTGAGGATGGGTTGGATCTAGTCCAAGTTGAGATGGCTGAGGTTCTCGTCCCCTGCCCTTGGTTTTCGTTCATTCTTGTTCTCCTCTCCCTACTGTGGTGGCTAATCCTATTTATAGAGGCACTGGTCCTCTCCCCAAATATTGAGCGGGAACGGAGCCAACAACGGCCAATTTGAAAAGGCGCAACTAGTACAAGTTATCCTGACAAAAGCAGTCTTCGCCTGCCAAAGGCTCTGGTGGTGACGCCGCCTTGGGCTCCATGGTGACCTCCATCTTGTCGTCCTGCTGGTCTTGGTCTCGTTGCACCGATATGGAAACCTTAGCTTGATGCCTCGGTACTCTTCATCTGCTCTTGCCTCCTTAGCACCAAAGAGGAAACAAGGACACTGTGCATGCTGGCACCTGCCTGGTCTCGATCATCATGGCTCATGTCATTGGAATCTCGCGAGGTTTCCCTTGCCTTGATCTCTCCGCCCCTCGCGAGCCAGCCTGGTGAGGCCGCTCCCGAGGAGGTCTTGTGTTGTTCGCCTTGCGAGGCTTGGCCCCTCGCGAGGGTCTTGAATGCTTGTTGGTGAAGATGGGCCATACGGGCCCGCTTGCAGAGCCACGCCGTGGGCCGCAGGCAGGCAAGTCTGGGGACCCCCGTTCCCAGAACACCGACACTATTACTTTTGCCACTGTTACCGTTACTTCCATATTACTTTGCTACTAAATACTTTGCTGCGGATATTAAGTCTTTCAGGTGCGGTTGAATTGGCAACTCCACTGTTAATACTTGAGAATATTCTTTGGCTCCCCTTGTGTCGAATCAATAAATTTGGGTTGAATACTCTACCCTCAAAAACTATTGCGATCCCCTATACTTGTGGGTTATCACGACTATTTTTTGGCGCCGTTGCCGGGGAGTATAGCTCTATTCTTTGTGTCACTTGGGATTTATATCTATTGATCACTATGAGGAACTTGAAAGATGAAAGAACCAAGATTTTTTTCCTCAACTACGAGGGGAGGCAAGGAACTGCCATCTAGCTCTGCGCTTGATTCACCTTCTGTTTTGAGTAAAATTGCGACACCTACTCCTGCTATTTATTTTGATATGTCGCATGTTATTGATGATGTCACTTCTGCTTTGCATGATACTTATGATGAAACTACTTCTATGCTTGATAATACTGTGCCATTAGGTGAATTTCTTGATGAACAACTTGCTAGGGTTAGAGAGAATGAAATTATTGAAACTGATATTATTGACGAAAGTGATGATGAAGATTCTCCCCCTAGATATGAATTGCCTGTTGTGCCTGAGGGTTATGTTATGGATGAAGAAACTGCTAGAGACTTTTTAGCTTGCAATGATAGATATGATCTTAAGAAACTGTTAGCTAAGCTGAAAGAAATATCTTTGAATGCTAGAATGAAATATGACCATGCTTTTGCTACTTCACCTATCTGTATTTCCGATAAGGATTATGATTTATCTATAGACCCTAAGTTAATTACTTTGGTTGAATCTGATCCTTTTTATGGCTATGAATCTGGAACTGTTGTGGCACATCTTACAAAATTAAATGATATAGCCACCCTATTCACTACTGATGAGAAAACTCACTATTACTTTATCCTTAAGTTGTTTCCGTTCTCATTAAAGGGTGATGCTAAAATATGGTTTAATTCTCTTGATCCTGGTTGTGTGCGTAGTCCCAGGATATGATTTATTTCTTCGCTCATAAGAAACAAGCTGCCTTAAGGGAAATATATAATTTTGTGCAAATTGAAGAAGAGAGTCTCCCACAAGCTTGGGGAAGTCTTCTCCGATTACTTAATGCTTTGCCTGATCATCCTCTCCAGAAAAATGAAATACTTGATATCTTTTATAATGGACTAACCGATGCTTCCAGAGACCACCTGGATAGTTGTGTTGGTTGTGTTTTGGGGGAAAGAACTGTTGATCAAGTTGAATTGCTATTGAATAAAATGCTGAGTAATGAAAATGATTGGACACTTCCTGAACCAACTCCTAAGCCAACTCTGAAGAAATGGGGTATTCTATTTCTCAGTCCTGAAGATATGCAAGAGGCAAAGAAATCTATGAAATAAAAAGGTATTAAAGCTGAAGATGTTAAGAATTTACCACCTATTGAAGAAATACATGGTCTTGATAACCCGACACGGGTTGTAAAGGTAAATTCTCTCTATATATTTTATGAAGGTGATATTCCTTGTTATAAGTCTGCTACCGAATGCTTGGACGAGTTTGATAATTTTATTGTTAAACAAGAAAACTTCAATGCTTATGTTGGTAGACAATTGAAACGTAGTGCTTATATGATTGAACACTTGTGTGATTATATGTCTAGAGTTAAAAGTGAACTTAAACTTATGAGTAAAGATGCTTCTATTGTTACCACTTGATGTCTACTACACAACCTTCTTCTTGTAGACGTTGTTGGGCCTCCAAGTGCAGAGATTTGTAGGACAGTAGCAAATTTCTCTCAAGTGGATGACCTAAGGTTTATCAATCCGTGGGAGGCGTAGGATGAACATGGTCTCTCTCAAACAACCCTGCAACCAAATAGCAAAGAGTCTCTTGTGTCCCCAACACACCCAATACAATGGTAAATTGTACAAGTGCACTAGTTCGGCGAAGAGATGGTGATACAAGTGCAATATGGATGGTAGATATAGGTTCTTGTAATCTGAAAATATAAAAACAGCAAGGTAGCAAGTGGTAAAAGTGAGCGAAAACGGTATTGCAATGCGTTGAGACAAGGCCTAGGGTTCATACTTTCACTAGTGCAAGTTCTCTCAACAATAATAACATAATTGGATCATATAAATACCCATCAACATGCAACAAAGAGTCACTCCAAAGTCACTATAGCGGAGAACAAACGAAGAAATTATTGTAGGGTACGAAACCACCTGAAAGATATCCTTTCTAGTCGATTTATTCAAGAGTCCGTAGTAAAATAACACGAAGCTATTCTTTCTGTTAGATCTATCCTAGAGTTGGTACTAGAATAACACCTTAAGACGCAAATCAACCAAAACCCTAATGTCACCTAGATACTCCAATGTCACCTCAAGTATCTGTGGGTATGATTATACGATATGCATCACACAATCTCAGATTCATCTATTCATCCAACGCAAGAACCTCAAAGAGTGCCCCAAAGTTTCTACTAGAGAGTCAAAACGAAAACGTGTGCCAACCCCTATGCATAAGTTCACGAGGTCACGAAACTCGCAAGTTGATCACCAAAACATACATCAAGTGGATCACGTGAATATTGCATTGTCACCACAGATAAGCACATGCAAGACATACATCAAGTGTTCTCAAATCCTTAAAGACTCAATCTGATAAGATAACTTCAAAGGGAAAACTCAATTCATCACAAGAGAGTAGAGGGGGAGAAACATCATAAGATGCAACTATAATAGCAAAGCTCGCGATACATCAAGATCGTGCTGAATCAAGAACACGAGAGATAGAGATCAAACACATAGCTACTAGTACATACCCTCAGCCCTGAGGGTGAACTACTCCCTCCTCATCAAGGAGAGCGCCGAGATGATGAAGATGGCCACCAGAGAGGGATTCCCCCCTCCGGCAGGGTGCTGGAACGGGTCTAGATTGGTTTTCGGTGGCTATAGAGGCTTGTGGCAGTGGAACTCCCAATCTAGGTTTATTTCTGGAAGTTTGGGTATATATAAGAGGTGTTGGAGTCGGGAACAAGTCAGGGGGGTCTCCGAGGAGGCCACAAGGTAGGGGGGCACACCCACGGCGGTAGGGCGCGCCCCCACCCTCGTGGGTGCCTCGGGACTCTTCTCGCCCATCACCGGTACTCCATGGGCTTCTTCTGGTCCAAAAATTATCTCCGTGAATTTTCAGGTCAATTGGACTCCGTTTGGTTTTCCTTTTCTGCAATACTCAAAAACAAGGAAAAAACAGAAACTGGCACCGGGCTGTAGGTTAATAGGTTAGTCCCAAAAATCACATAAAACAACATATAAATGCATATAAAACATCCTAGATGGATAATATAATAGCATGGAACAATCAAAAATTATAGATACGTTGGAGACGTATCAAGCGTCCCCAAGCTTAATTCCTGCTCGTCCTCGAGTAGGTAAATGATAAAAATAGAATTTTTGATGTGGAATGCTACCTAACATATTTACTTTATTGTGGCAAGAATATTCAGATCCATAAGTTTCAAGACAAAAGTTTAATATTGACATAAAAATAATAATACTTCAAGCATACTAATAAAGCAATCATGTCTTCTCAAAATAACATGGCCAAAGAAAGCTATCCCTACAAAATCATATAGTCTGGCTATACTCTATCTTCATCACAGAAAATATTTAAATCATGCACAACCCCTATGACAAGCCAAGCAATTGTTTCATACTTTTGATGTTCTCAAACCTTTTCAACTTTCACGCAATACATGAGCATGAGCCATGGACATAGCACTATAGGTGGAATTGAATGGTGGTTGTGGAGAAGACAAAAACGAGAAGACAGTCTCACTTCAACTAGGCGTATCAATGGGCTATGGAAAATGCCCATCAATAGATATCAATGTGAGTGAGTAGGGATTGCCATGCAACGGATGCACTAGAGCTATAAGTGTGTGAAATCTCAAAAAGAAATTAAGTGGGTGTGCATCCAACTCGCTTGCTCACGAAGACCTAGGGCATTTTGAGGAAGCCCATCATTGGAATATACAAGCCAAGTTCTATGATGAAAAAAATTCCCGCTAGTATATGAAAGTGACAACATAGGAGACTCTCTATCATGAATATTGTGGTGCTACTTTGAAGCACAAGTGTGGTAAAAGGATAGTAGCATTGCCCCTTCTCTCTTTTTCTCTCTTTTTTTTGTTTTTTTGGGCCTTCTCTTTTTTATGGCCTCTTTTTTCTCTTTTTTTATTTTTTGTCTGAAGTCTCATCCCGACTTGTGGGGGAATCATAGTCTCCATCATCCTTTCCTCGCATGGGACAATTCTCTAATAATGATGACCATCACACTTTTATTTACTTACAACTCAAGAATTACAACTCGATACTTTGAACAAAATATGACTCTATATGAATGCCTCCGGCAGTGTACCGGGGTGTGCAATGACTCATGAGTGACATGTATGAAAGAATTATGAACGGTGGCTTTGCCACCAATACGATGTCAACTACATGATCATGCAAAGCAATATGACAATGATGGAGCATGTCATAATAAATGGAACGGTGGAAAGTTGCATGGCAATATATCTCGGAATGGCTATGGAAACGCCATAATAGGTAGGTATGGTGGCTGTTTTGAGGAAGGTGAATGGTGGGTTTATGGTACCGGCGAAAGTTGTGCGGTACTAGAGAGGCTAGCAATGGTGGAAGGGTGAGAGTGCGTATAATCCATGGACTCAACATTAGTCATAAAGAACTCACATACTTATTGAAAAAATCTATTAGTTATCCGAAAGAAGTACTATGTGCATGCTCCTAGGGGGATAGATTGGTAGGAAAAGACCATCGCTCGTCCCCGACCGCCACTCATAAGGAAGACAATCAATAAATAAATCATGCTCCGACTACATCACATAACGGTTCAACATACGTGCATGCTACGGGAATCACAAACTTTAACACAAGTATCTCTCAAATTCACAACTAGTCAACTAGCATGACTCTAATATCACCATCTTCATATCTCAAAACTATCATCAAGTATCAAACTTCTCATAGTATTCAATGCACTTTATATGAATTTTTTTATTATACCCATCATGGATGCCTATCATATTAGGACTAATTTCATAACCAAAGTAAATTACCATGCTGTTCTAAAAGACTCTAAAAATAATATAAGTGAAGCATGAGAGATCAATAATTTTTATAAAATAAAACCACCACCGTGCTCTAAAAAGATATAAGTGAAGCACGAGAGCAAACGACAAACTACTCCGATAGATATAAGTGAAGATCAATGAGTAGTTGAATAATTATGTAACTATGCAAAGACTCTCTAACATTTAATAATTTCAGATTTTGGTATTTTATTCAAACATCAAGCAAAACAAAAGAGAATAAAATGACGCTCCAAGCAAAACACATATCTTGTGGTGAATAAAAATATAGCTCCAAGTAAAGTTACCGATGAATGAAGACGAAAGAGGGGATGCCATCCGGGGCATCCCCAAGCTTAGGATCTGTGTTGTCCTTTAATATTACCTTGGGGTGCCTTGGGCATCCCCAAGCTTAGTCTCTTGCCACTCCTTATTCCATAGTCCATCAAATCTTTACCCAAAACATGAAATCTTCACAACATAAAACTCAACAGAAAACTCGTAAGGTCCGTTAGTATAAGAAAATAAATCACCACTTTTGGTACTGTTGTGAACTCATTCTAAATTCATATTGGTGTAATATATACTGTATTCCAACTTCTCTATGGTTCATACCCTCCGATACTACTCATAGATTCATCAAAATAAGCAAACAACACATAGAAAACAGAATCTCACAAAAACAGAATTGTCTGTAGCAATCTGGAGGTTTTGAATACTTGTGTCACTCCAAAAATTCTGAAATAAATTGGTGGACCTGAGTAATTTGTCTATTAATCATCTTCAAAAAGAATCAACCTAAACGCACTCTCTAGTAAAAAATGGCAGCTAATCTCGTGATCGCAAAAGTCTCTGTTTTTTACAGCAAGATCGCAAAGACTTCACCCAAGTCTTCCCAAAGGTTCTACTTGGCACAAACACTAATTAAAACATAAAACGACATATAAACAGAGGCTAGATGAATTATTTATTACTAAACAGGAGCAAAAAGCAAGGAACCAAAATAAAATTGAGTTGCCTCCCAACAAGCGCTATCGTTTAATGCCCCTAGCTAGGCATGATGATTTCAATGATGCTCACATAAAAGATAGGAATTGAAACATAAAGAGAGCATCATGAACAATATGACTAGCACATTTAAGTCTAACCCACTTCCTATGCATAGGGATTTTGTGAGCAAACAACTTGTGGGAACAAGAATCAACTTGCATAGGAAGGTAAAACAAGGATAACTTCAAGATTTTCAACACATAGAGAGGAAACTTGATATTATTACAGTATGTAAAAGCATATGTTCCTCTCTCATAATAATTTTCAGTAGCATCATGAATGAATTCAGAAATATAACCATCACATAAAGCATTCTTTTCATGATACATAAGCATAGAAATTTTACTACTCAACACATAAGCAAAATTCTTCCCATTCATAGTAGTGGGAGGAGCAAATTCAACAAAATAACTATCATGAGATTGAAAATTAAAATCATGATGACAAGTTTCATGGTTATCCTTATTCTTTATAGCATACGTGTCATCACAATAATCATCATAGATAGGAGGGATGCTTTCATCATAATAAATTTGCTCATCAAAACTTAGGGGACAAAAAATATCATCTTCATCAAACATAGCATCCCCAAGCTTGTGGCTTTGCATATCATTAGCATCATGTATATTCAAAGAATTCATACTAGCAACATTTCAATCATGCTCATCATTCAAAGATTTAGTGCCAAACATTTTAATGCATTCTTCTTCTAGCATTTTGGCACAATTATCGGAATCCTTATTTTCACGAAATATATTAAAAAGATGAAGCATATGAGGCAACCTTAATTCCATTTTTTATAGTTTTATTTTATAGACTAAACTAGTGATAAAACAACAAACTAAAAGATTCAATTGCAAGATCTAAAGCTATACCTTCAAGTGCTAACCTCCCCGGTAACGGCGCCAGAAAAGAGCTTGATGTCTACTACAAAACCTTCTTCTTATAGACGTTGTTGGGACTCCAAGTGCAGAGGTTTGTAGGACAGTAGCAAATTTCCCTCAATTGGATAACCTAAGGTTTATCAATCCATGGGAGGCGTAGGATGAACATGGTCTCTCTCACACAACCCTGCAACCAAATAGCAAAGAGTCTCTTGTGTCCCCAACACACCCAATACAATGGTAAATCATATAGGTGCACTAGTTCAGCGAAGAGATGGTGATACAAGTTCAATATGGATGGTAGATATAGGTTTTTGTAATATGAAAATATAAAAACAGCAAGGTAGCAAGTGGTAAAAGTGAGCGAAAACGGTATTGCAATGCGTTGAAACAAGGCCTAGGGTTCATAATTTCACTAGTGCAAGTTCTCTCAGCAATAATAACATAATTGGATCATATAACTATCCCTCAACATGCAACAAAGAGTCACTCCAAAGTCAATAATAGTGGACAAAAAACAAAGAGAATATTGTAGGGTACGAAACCACCTCAAAGTTATCCTTTCTGATCAATCTATTCAAGAGTCCATAGTAAAATAACACGAAGCTATTCTTTCCGTTCGATCTATCCTAGAGTTTGTACTAGAATAACACCTTAAGACGCAAATCAACCAAAACCCTAATGTCACCTAGATACTCCAATGTCACCTCAAGTATCCGTGGGTATGATTATACGATATGCATCACACAATCTCAGATTCATCTATTCATCCAACACAAGAACTTCAAAGAGTGCCCCAAAGTTTCTGCAGGAGAGTCAAGACGAAAACGTGTGCCAACCCCTATACATAAGTTCACGAGGCCACGGAACTCGCAAGTTGATCACCAAAACATACATCAAGTGGATCACGTGAATATCCCATTGTCACCATAGATAAGCACATGTAGGACATACATCAAGTGTTCTCAAATCCTTAAAGACTTAATCAGATAACATAATTTCAAAGGGAAAACTCAATTCATCACAAGAGAGTAGAGGGGGAGAAACATCATAAGATCCAACTATAATAGCAAAGCTCGCGATACATCAAGATCGTGCCGTATCAAGAACACGAGAGAGAGAGAGAGAGATCAAACACATAGCTACTGGTACATACCCTCAGCCCCGAGGGTGAATTACTCCCTCCTCATCGTGGTTAGCGCCGGGATGATGAAGATGGCCACCAGAGAGGGATTCCCCCCTCTGGCAGGGTGCTGGAACGGGTCTAGATTGGTTTTCGGTGGCTACAGAGGCTTGCGGTGGCGGAACTCCCGATCTAGGTTTATTTCTGGAAGTTTGGGTATATATAAGAGGTGTTGGAGTCGGGAACAAGTTAGGGGGGTCTCCGAGGTGGCCACGAGGTAGGAGGGCGCGCCCTACCCCCTCTTCTGGCCCATCTCCGGTACTCCATGGGCTTATTCTTGTCCAAAAATTATCTCCGCGAATTTTCAGGTCAATTGGACTCCGTTTGGTTTTCCTTTTCTGCAATACTCAAAAACAAGGAAAAAAACAGAAACTGGCACTGGCACTGGGCTTTAGGTTAATAGGTTAGTCCCAAAAATCATATAAAATAGCATATAAATGCATATAAAACATCCTAGATGGATAATATAATAGCATGGAACAATAAAAAATTATAGATACGTTGGAGACGTATCACCACTCAAGTAGAACAAGTACTTAAGGTTCAGAATGATTTGCTCAATGAATTAAATAATAAGAAAAATGATAATGTTGTTAGAGTTGTGACTAGAGGGGGTAAAATGACTCAGGAACCTTTGTATCCTGAGGGCCACCCTAATAGAATTGAGCAAGATTCTCAGAGAACTAATGTTGATGCACCTAGTTCTTCTAAGAAGAAGAGGAAAAAGAAAAATGATAGGACTTTGCATGCTTCTAGTGAACCTGTTGTTGACAAACCTGAGAATCCCAATGATATTTCTTTTTTTTGATGCTGAAACACAATCTGGTAATGAACATGAACCTAATGATAATATTAATGATGATGTTCATGTTGATGCTCAACCTAGCAATAACAATGATGTACAGATTGAACATATTGTTGATCTTGATAACCGAAAATCAAAGAATCAACGTTACGATAAGAGAGACTTTGTTGCTAGGAAGCACGGTAAAGAAAGAGAATCATGGGTTCAAAAACCCACGCCTTTTCCTCCTAAACCATCCAAGAAAAAGGATGATGAGGATTTTGAGCGCTTTGCTGAAATGATTAGACCTATCTTTTTGCGTATGCGGTTGACTGATATGCTTAAAATGAATCCTTAAGCTAAGTACATGAAAGATATTGTTACAAATAAAAGAAAGATACCGGAAGCTGAATTTTCTACCACGCTTGATAATTATACTTTTAAAGGTGGAACACCAAAGAAACTTGGTGATCCTAGAGTACCAACTATACCATGCTCCATTAAAAGAAACTATGTTAAAATTGCTTTATGTGATCTTTGAGCCGGTGTTAGCGTTATGCCTCTTTCTTTATATCGTAGACTTGATTTTAATAAGTTGACACCTACTGAAATATCTTTGCAAATGGCTGATAAATCAACTGCTATACCTGTCGGTATTTGTGAGGATGTGCCTGTTGTGGTTGCAAAAGTTACTATTTTGACGGACTTTGTTATTCTTGATATTCCCGAGGATGATATTATGTCTATTATTCTTGGTAGACCCTTTTTGAATACTACAGGGGTTGTTATTGATTGCAACAAAGGCAATGTCACTTTTCATGTTAATGGTAATGAGCATACTGTACACTTTCAGAGGAAACAACCTCAAGTCCACAGTATCAATTCTATTGGAAAAATCCCAACGATTGCTATTGGAGGTTTTGAATTCCCTCTTCCTACTGTCAAGAAGAAATATGATATTCTTATTGTTGGGGATGTTCATATCCCCGTTGAGGTAACCTAGTGTTATTCGAAAACTCTCCGGTCTCATGTTATTCAAAAATAGTTTGTTAACAAGACTTGATCAACCTTGTTAGTGGTTTCCTTTTGATGAGCATGAGATGGATGAAGTTAGAAAGCACAACTCTCTGTACCCTCATTTTACTTTCTGTTATTTAGATTAAATAATGCAAAAATAATATTTTCTGTCTGTTTTCTGAATTATCCTTGCAATAAAAATACCCCAAAAAAGTTCTCAAATGCCCTGAAAATTTAATATGATTTTTTCTAGAATATTTAAGAATTATTGGCACTGAGAACACACCAGGGGGACCCACCATGTGCCCACGAGGGTGGAGGGCGCGCCCACCCCCTGGGGCGTGCCCCCCTGCCTCGTGGTGTCACAGCCCTAGAATTTGATTGCAATTAGTTTCATAAGCATCCTGCATCATGTCTAAATTTCTGAAACTTGAATTGAGGAAAGTGGAAGCCTCAAAAACTTAAATAAAAAAAGGGGCAAGAACCCTTAAGCTTGCATTCAGTGAAACCAAAATGGCCTTCATTAATGTTTGATAATTTTGGCAAGGGTTTGTATCCAAACCAAAAATATTGAACATTTTTAAGGAATTATTTTTGCACTGAATTTAAATCATTATTGTATTTGAATTTGGAATTATATTCATAATATATGGGATATATTTTCAATTAACTTTGAAATGTTTTATGTGATGTTGGAAAAGTCCATCTAGCAACATAAAATTATTCAAAGGGTTTTGTCACTGTTTTGAAATTCTTTTGAATTTGAATTGGTGGCAAAATGATTAAATAAAAAGAAAACAAAACAGAATTATAAAACAGAGTAGAAACTCACCTGACTTACCTGCAGCCCACCTAGCCGGCCGTTACTGTGCAGCCCAGCAGCCCACCTCCCCTGCCAGTTGTCTTCCTCCTCTCACCAGAAGGCAGAGGGGAAGCAACGCACGGCGCGAGCGCGCCACGCCGACAGCAGCTTGCCTGCCTGCCCCTCCCCAACGCGTCTGGACGAGCGCCACGCGACCCTCCCCAGCTCTCTCTCACTCTCTCTCATACCCATCCCTTCCCCTGGATTTCCCTCTCTCTCACGCCCGAGCGCATCCATCGTCGCCGCACGGCATAGCCACGGCCACCGGCCACCCCACGCCTTGCTAACGCTCTAGGAAGCTCCGCTACTTCATCCTCGTCCCTCCTTGCTGAGCCACGCGACAAGGAGAGCCCCGAAGCGACGCCCGCAACATCATCTCCAACCACGGCCAGCCGAGATCGCCACCGCCGTCTCGTCGCCCCTAGGCCTTCCCCGAGCACGCTGACCTTCCCTACGTCTCCGCTGTGAGCTCACGTACCGAACCCCCCTCTCCCCTTGCTCGATTGCACCGCGTAGTCGTCGTCCCCATCAAGCCCGAGAGCCCTCCGCCTCCGGCCATGGTGCCGCCGTGGTCTGAGCCACCGTAGCCCGCATCCGCGCGCGTCACCATGCTCATCAGCTCCGTAGGAAGCCAAAGCCACCGCCAGTTCCTTTCCCAGTGCACCGCAGCCGCGTCCCCGCACCCGGCCGAACTCCGGCCGCCGCTTTGCCCGTCGCCGCCGCCGCTACCCTGCACCCCGGCAACTCCCGCTGCCTCCTTTAGATGCGCGCGTGTGCCAGCAACCCACAGCCGCAAACCGCACTCGAAACCGTCGACCGTAGCTCAAACCCGATGGCCTCCGCCGCGCGAAATGGTCGCCGCCGGCCAAACTCCGGCGAGCCGACGTGGCACTATCATTAGTGCTAATCCCTGCCAGCTAGACGCCCCACGGCCAATGACGGCAGGCCCCGCGGCGAGTCAAACCCCAGTCAACGCGGGATTAGACCCGGTTAACCCCTGTGTTAGTGACATATGGACCCCACACGCCAGGTTTGACCCTGATCAGCTCTGTTGGCCTGCTGACATTGGCATGATGTCATGCTGGCGCAGTATTGATTTTCTAGTTTTTAAATGATCCAGGAAATTTCAGAAAATAGCCAAAACTTCTAAATTCATAGTAATTCAACCGTAACTCCAAATTAAACAAATGATATATGAAAAATGATAAGAAAAATCCAAGGAATCTGAATATGGCATTTTCATGCATGTTTGAACAACTTAACCTCACTATTTAGTCCAAAACATGATAATGCACTATTTGAATTCATAGTTTGAATTTGAACCTAGTGTTCAAACCAACTCCATTTAACTTGTTGCTAGTTGCATTAGCTCAATCAACAGCATATTGCCATGTCATGATCATGCATCATATTGTTGCATCGCATTGATTGTGTTCTTCCTTGTTTGCCGGTAATTGTCCTCTGTCGGTAGACGCTGCTCCAATGTTGTGATCGTTGACACTGATGAAGACTCAATGTTATCTTCAGAAGTGCCAGGCAAGCAAAACCCCCTTGTTCATTCTGATACAACCCCACTCTCTCGCTCCTGCTCTGTTTTACTGCATTAGGACAACACCGATTCAACTGTTACATGCTGCGGTAGTTGAACCCCTTTCCTCTGCATGACCTGTCATTGCCACAGTAAATAGATGAAACCCACTAGCATGAGTAGGAATTGTTTGAGCCCTGATGTGCCTACTCATTCATGCTTGTTGTCATGCCTACTACTGCTTAGAGTTGAGTCCGGTCTGATTCATCGGGAATGAATTGGAACATGGTGAACATGTCCTACCGTTGAGATCTAAGTGTGTGAACACGATTTGGTAAAGGTAGCAGTGAGAGGCCATGTAGGAGTACATGGTGGGTTGTCTCATTGCAGCCATTCTCAGGAACTGAGTTCTGTGTTTGTGATACATGAACAGTTACTACCACACATTGGGTTACGGTAACTCGGCCCCTCTCAGCTTATTAATCAACTCGATCTCTGTCCAGGAGTTGCAACTAGTTTCTGGTGTTTGTAGGTAGTGTTAGTAGTCTACCAAGTGGCACCCGGTACAGGTGGGCTTGGGATAGACTAGGCATAGTGGCACGGCGTACCAAGTGGCACCCGGATGGTGGGCTTGGGAACCCTGCACACATCGTTTGGGGCCGTGAACGACACCCCGGCCGGATCTCCTTGCGGATGAAACCCGAATAGGCGATAAACCTGGACTAGAGACTTGTTGGTTAGTCAGGTCGTGGCCGACTCCCTCGCCTGGCTTCCGCTTGAAAGTTGCCGAGGTACATGACGTGTACAGGGCGATAAGTGGCGAGAGCGTGTGTGAAGAAGTACACCCCTGCAGGGTTATCATTATCTATTCGAATAGCCGGATTCCTCGGATATGGAAACTTGGCCCCCTTGCATAGTTCATAGACAAGCGAAAGTGGATACTCTAAAATGCGCAAGATAAGTGTGAGTGCTATGGATGGCGTTCTCGCAGGGAGACGGGAGCTGATCCATAGTGGTGTATTGGTATGGTGAATTTGTGGACTCATGTGCGCCACCTCAAAGAGTTACTTGCAGTCGTAGTTCAGGATAGCCACCGAGTCAAAGCTGGCCTGCTGCAGTTAAACTCCACCACCCCTTTGTTGATACCGATGCATATGTAGTTAGTTCTGATGTAAGTCTCGCTAGGTACGTTTGTACTCACGTTTGCTTATTTTATGTTTTGCAGAGAGACTTCAGTCCCGCTAGTAGTTCTGCTTGGACTTCGACGTTTAGCTCGTTACCTCAGCTACGATCTTGTACCTTGGGAGGGTCTTGTAGACAGTCAGGCTTCTCAGCCTTTTTCATTTGTAGATGTCTGTACTCAGACATGTTAAGCTTCCGCATGTGCTTTGACTTGTATGCTCTGAATGTTGGGTCATGAGACCCATGTTTGTAATATCTTGCTCTTTGGAGCCTAATGAATAAATACTTGAGTCGTAGAGTTATGTTGTGATGCCATGTTGTATTTACACATATCGAGCATATTGTGTGTATGATTGAAATGCTTGGTATGTGTGGGATCCGACACCCTAGTTGTTTATCCTTGGTAGCCTCTCTTATGGGGAAATGTAGTATTGTGCTTCCATGAGCCATAGTAGTCTGCTACAGCCCGGTTCACCGGAGTCCTGCTAGCCCAGCACTACTGCTCAGGACACTTGACTGCCCGGCATGTGTTTCACTTTGTTCCTGTGTCTGTCCCTTCGGGGAAATTTCACGCGGTGACATCCGGAGTCCTGCCTAGCCTGCTACAGCCCGGGTTCCCGGAGTCCTATTATCCCAGTGCTACAGCCCGGATTCACACGCTGCTGACCGACATGCTCGATGTGATACATGTATGCCTGTCCCCATAGGTTGGTGCCGCTTTGGGTTCACGACTAGCCATGTCGGCCCGGATTCTCTGTCATATGGATGCTAGCGACACTATCATATACGTGAGCCAAAAGATGCAAACGGTCCCGGGCCATAGTAAGGCAACACCCGTGGGAATACCGTGCGTGAGGCCGCAAAGCGATATGAGGTGTTACATGCTAGATCGATGTGACTTGGAATCAGGGTCCTGACACGTGGACCCCACATGGGCCCTCTCCACTTATTCTTGCACCCACACACTTCGTCTTCCTCCAGGAAAAAAATCATCCACCAGCTCAAACCCGAGTTCTAGCTCATCTTGCTGCCATTTTCGATCTCCTTGCTCAAAGCTCCATTCACAATACTGCTTTGGGGATTGTGCTTTGGTATGTGACTCCTCCAATGATCCAATTACTTTTTGTTCTAGTGCTTTATTTATTGCAAATTTTTGCTGCTTAGGTGAGCATGTTCTTGAGCTTGCATGTCAAATTTATGTGGTCAAAAGTAGTTTTAATGCATGATATGGCCTCTAGGCACTTGTAGGAGTAGTTGCTATCAATCTTGTTGAGTTTCATTTACTTTTATTTTGAGTTACTAAATAATTCAGAATTTTTTCAGAGGAAGAAATATGTTTAGGAAAATTTACCAAGGTGGTTCCTCAAGAAAGCAGGCACCTAGGCTCGCTATACGTGAGCCGGACTATGAACTACTGAGGGGAAACTCAAGTGCGGCCATGTGAATGGCCGTCAGAGGAGTTTATGATCCGTGCAGGCAAGAAGGAAGAATTTGACGCGTATGTGCCTAATGCTGATCTTGAGGGCTTTGTGTTAGATAAGTGCCCGCAATATCGCTACCTAACTGATTCATTTGTGAGAAGGTCTAAATTTACATCCTCGTGCAATTCTCACACCGTCCTATTTGATCTTTATGATAAATCATATACCATGGACCTAGAAGATTTTAGTATTAGTACTGCTTTTAAACTCCCGCACTGTGGCAATGTTAGTGAACCTCGCAAATCTGAATATAAAGACTTTCTTGCTAGTATTACTGTGGGGGAATCTAGGGAAATCACACAAGCTACCATAGGAGCATTCATTTTCCTTCCATACATTATTTTTCTCTCTTCGTGGGTAGATGCATTAACGGTAAAGATGATGCTTGCCACATGTGCGCTCCAGATCTTAGTGTCCTCAAGAGTGCGGTATTGGGTGATAAACAATATAACTTGGGGCCTATTGTTGCACGTAGTTTGCATCGTAATAGTTTAAGTGGAGACTTGTTTGGTGGAATTTATGCAACTCGTGTAGCTAATTTTCTTGAGATACCCATACATGAGAATGATATTGAGTTGCCTCCTGCTTATCTATATTATGATGCTATGGTTCGCCACCAGTTTGTTGAGAGGAATGAACAATTCCTCAAGTACCGACTAATCTCTGACAGACGGCGCATCATCCATGTTACTCTCCCTGCTCCTACTTTCTTTGAATTTCAGGCAAAAAGGAGATATGTTATAACCAGGGAGGAGGCAAACGAGTACGAGAGGAGGACGGAGGCAGCTTGCCTCCGAGCTACAGCCCGTGAGGCAATAGCCGCTGCATCACAATACGACCCCAGCTACAACTTTGGATATCCACCAGGCCAGCCATGGCCCTAGACCAACTTAGGCCAAAAGCCTAAGCTTGGGGGAGTACGTATTTCTCACCGACATTACATTCATGTTCACACACTCATGTCAGTTGTTGGTGCTCATACTTTTTCATTGTACTATCCATGCTAGTTTAAATTCTTTTTAAGCCTTCTTCTTGTGTGTTTGAAAAACCTTAATAAAAACAAAAACAAAAAATTAGTTGTAGCTTTTAGCTAGTTTACTTTCCATGCTTGTAATAGTAATAATTAAAAGAAAACCCAAAAAGATTTCTCATTCTTCTTTTTCTTGTTGGGAGCTTTCCCGTGTAAATAGTTTTGCTTCTTTTCTTTTCTTTGGGGGTCGAGAGGAGAAGACCATGATGAAAATGTTGAAGTGGCTCTTATATGCATTATTGTTGATCTAACTAAGAGCCCATATTACCTTGTCTCCTCTTGTATATTGAATGCTTGCAGATTCCAGCTTAGTCCAATGCACGTGCACTATTATTATTATCCACACCGTTCGGTTGTGCAAGTGAAAGCCAATAATGACGATATATGATGAACTGATTGATATGAGAAAAGCTAGTATGAACTCGACCTCTCTTGTTTTTGTAAATATAATTAGTTCATCGTTCCTGATTCAGCCTATTATGAATGAAACATGTTTGCAATGAAAATTAGAGATTATAGTTGCTCATGCCATGCTTAATTTGCTAGGAGTTTATAATGGTCTACCTTGCGTGCCAACATGCCATTAAAATGGTTGTAATGTGGTATGATAGGGTGGTATCCTCCTTTGAACGATTTGAGTGGCTTGACTTGGCACATGTTCACACATGTAGTTGAAACAAAATCAACATAGCCTCCACGATATTTATGTTCATGGTGAATTATATCCTACTCATGCTTGCACTCAGTGTTGATTAATTTTAATGCATGTTCATGACTTATCGCTCTCTAGCTGGTCGCTTCCCGGTCTCTTTCTAGCCTTCACTTGTACTAAGCAGGAATACTGCTTGTGCATCCACTTCCATAAACCCCAAAAGTTATTCCATATGAGTCCACCATACCTTCCTATATGCGGTATCTACCTGTCGTTCCAAGTAAATTTGTATGTGCCAAACTCTAAACCTTCAAATGAAATTCTGTTTTGTATGCTCGAATAGCTCATGTATCATCTAGGGCTATCTGTATCTTCCATGCTAGGCGGGTTATTCTCAAGAGGAGTGGACTCCGCTCCTCACTCATGAGAAAATGGCTGGTCACCGGGATGCCCAGTCCCATGCTCAAACCAAATCAAAATAATTGCAAACAAAACTCCCCCAGGACTGTTGTTAGTTGGAGGCACCCGTTGTTTCGGGCAAGCCATGGATTGATGCTTGTTGGTGGTGGGGGAGTATAAACTTTACCATTCTGTTTGGGAACCGCCTATAATGTTTGTAGCATGGAAGATATCGAGATCTCTCAGTTGTTATGTTGACAATGAAAGTATACCACTCAAAATAGTGTTCATCTATATTTCAAAATCGAGCTCTGGCACCTCTACAAACCCCTTCTTCCCTCTGAGAAGGGCCTATCTATTTACTTTTATGTTGAGTCATCAGCCTCTTATTAAAAAGCACCAGTTGGAGAGCACCGCTGTCATTTGCATGCATTACTATTAGTTTACATTGAGTATGACTATGCCTAGATCTCTTTTACCATGAATTACATTGTTTAGTCAGTCCTTGATCTTCAAAGGTGCTCTGCATTTATGTTTTATGGTCTCAGAAAGGGCTAGTGAGATACCATCTTGTTATATCATATTATGATTGTTTTGAGAAAGTGTTGTCATCCGAGATATATTATTATTGCTCGCTAGTTCATTATGCCATTGATATGAGTAAACATGAGACCTAAATGTTATTGTGAATATGGTTAGTTCATAATCTTTGCTAAAAATTTGAATGCTGGCTCTGCATATTTACAACAACAAGATCAAATAGATTTTGTAAAAGTTTTTCTTTATCACTTTCAGTTTGTCAACTGAATTGCTTGAGGACAAGCAAAGGTTTAAGCTTGGGGAGTTGATACATGATGACCCACAAGTATAGGGGATCTATCGTAGTCCTTTCGATAAGTAAGAGTGTCGAACCCAACGAGGAGTAGAAGGAAATGATAAGCGGTTTTTAGCAAGGTATTCTCTGCAAGCACTGAAATAATAGGTAACAGATAGTTTTGTGATAGGATAATATGTAACGAGTAACAAGTAACAAAAGTAAATAAAGTGCAGCAAGGTGGCGCAATCCTTTTTGTAGCAAAGGACAAGCCTGGACAAACTCTTATATAGAGAAAAGCGCTCCCGAGGACACATGGGAATATCATCAAGCTAGTTTTCATCACGTTCATATGATTCGCGTTCGGTACTTTGATAATTTGGTATGTGGGTGGACCGGTGCTTGGGTACTGCCATACTTGGACAAGCATCCCACTTATGATTAACCTCTATTGCAAGCATCCGCAACTACAGCAAAAGTATTAAGGTAAACCTAACCATAGCATGAAACATCTAGATCCAAATCAGCCTCTTATGAAGCAACGCATAAACTAGGGTTTAATCTTCTGTCACTCTAGCAACCCATCATCTACTTATTACTTCCCAATGCCTTTATCTAGGCCCAAATAATGGTGAATTGTCAAGTAGTCGACGTTCACATAACACCACTAGAGGAGAGACAACATACATCTCATCAAAATATCAAACGAATACCAAATTCACATGACTACTAATAGCAAGACTTCTCCCATGTCCTTGGGAACAAACGTAACTACTCACAAAGCATATTCATGTTCATAATAAGAGGGGTATTAATATGCATATAGGATCTGAACATATGATCTTCCACCAAATAAACCAAGTAGCATCAACTACAAGGAGTAATTAACACTACTAGCAACCCACAGGTACCAATCCCGGACTTGGAGACAAGAATTGGATACAAGAGATGAACTAGGGTTTTGAGAGGAGATGGTGCTAGTGAAGATGTTTATGGAGATTGCCCTCTCCCGATGAGAGGAGCGTTGGTGATGACGATGGCGATGATTTCCCCCTCCCGGAGGGAAGTTTCCCCGGCAGAACAGCTCCACCAGAGCAGATTGGTTCCGCCAAGGTTCCGCCTCGTGGCGGTGTAGTCTCGTCCGGGAAGATGGATTATGATTTTTTCCTCATCGAAAGGCTCCATATAGCAGAAGATGGTCATCGGAGGTCCACCAGGGGGCCCACGAGGTAGGGGGCGCGCCCAGGGGGTAGGGCGTGCCCCCACCCTCATGGGCAGGGTGTGGCCCCCCTCGTGAATTTCTTGTGCTCAGTATTTTTTATATATTCTGGAAATATCTTCCATGAAGTTTCAGGACTTTGAGCTGTGCAGAATAGGTCTCTAATATTTGCTCCTTTTCCAGCCCAGAATCCCAGCTGCCGGCATTCTCCCTCTTTATGTAAACCTTGTAAATTAAGAGAGAATAGGCATAAGTATTATGACATAATGTGTAATAACATCCCATAATGCAATAAATATCGATATAAAAGCATGATGCAAAATGGACGTATCAACTCCCCCGAGCTTAGACCTCGCTTGTCCTCAAGCGAAAGCCGAAATCGAAAAATATGTCCACATGTTTAGAGATAGAGGTGTCGATAAAAATAAAATACGGACATGAGGGCATCAAGATCATTCTTAGAAAAACAACTTATATAATTCTTGTCATATGATCTCTTATGCTAGAATAATAATTCAATCACAATTTCAAGTATGAATCATAAACTTCATTGAAAACTAACAAACTATAATCTCAGTCATTGGAGCAATTGCAATTTATCATAACATAGGAAAGAGTCAATATAAGAGCTTTTTAGCAAGTCCACATACTCAACTATCATATAGTCTTTCACAATTGCTAACACTCATGTAATACTTATGGGTATGGAGTTTTAATCAGACACAGAGAAATATAGGGTCTTATAGTTGTGCCTCCCAACGTTTTACCTCAAGGGTAATGTCAACAATAATAGTTCATGAAAAATCACATCCAATTAGCCATATATGCTAGGATCTTTCCATCATGTTGTGCTTTCCAAAAGATAAAATGTAAAAGGGAAGGGTGAAGATCACCATGACTCTTATGCAAGGTAGGAGATAAAGGTAAACGATAGGCCCTTCGCAGAGGGAAGCAGAGGTTGTCATGCGCTTTTATGGTTGGATGCACAAAATCTTAATGCGAAAGAACGTCACTTTATATTGCCACTTGTGATATGGACCTTTATTATGCAGTCTATCGCTTTTATTTCTTCCATATCACACGATCGTATAAAGCTTATTTCCTCCACACCAATCTATCATACATATTTAGAGAGCAATTTTTATTGCTTGCTCCGATGACAACTTACTTGGAGGATCTTACTCAATCCATATGTAGGTATGGTGGACTCTCATGGCAAAACTGGTTTAAGGGTGTTTGGAAGCACAAGTAGTATGTCTACTTGGTGCGATGAATTTGGCTAGCATGAGGGGTAAAGGCAAGCTCAATCATGTTGGATGATCCATGACAATATAATTTATCTTAGATGTAAGAAAACATAACCCATTACGTTGTCTTCCTTGTCCAACGTCAACTCTTTAGCATGTCATATTTTAAGGAGTGCTCACAATCATAAAAGATGTCCAAGATAGTATATTTATATGTGAAGACCTCTCTTTCTTTATTACTTCCTATTAACTGCAACGATGACCAAAACTATGTTTGTCAACTCTCAACAACTTCTAATCATCATACTCTTTCTATGTGAGCCCATTACTCTCCATAAGATCCATATGATCTCTTTGTTTCTTTTTATTTCCTTCTCTTTTCTTTTATTCACTCAAGATCATGGCAAAATAATCAAGCCGTTGACTCAACACTAATCTTTATTATATGTAGCTCACGGACTTGATTACATAGAAGGATCAGAAAGCAAAACTCACAACTAGATCATACTAAAAGTTTATTCTACTAGATCAAGATATTACCAAAAGGATCGAACTAAGAAAAACGGTAAAGATAGAAGTGATGGTGATACGATACCGGGGCACTCCCCCAAGCTTGGCAGTTGCCAAGGGGAGCGCCCATACCAGATGCTCAATTCTTCTTTATTGGTGAAGAAGGTGATGGTTTTGTTGATGTCGTAGGCTTGTCGTCCTGCTTCCAAGGCATAGGCTCACCATCATAGAAGTATGATCAAGTCTCCTGAAACCTCAAATATGTAGCCAAACTCATCCTCTTGAATCTATATTCATACTCACAGTTTTGATTTTGCAGGTCATAGATCTGGGCTTGGAGGTGCTCGATTTTCTCATGAAGCTTGAAGATGGCCTCCCCAATGTCCTTGACGTCCAACCTGTGGTTGTTGGTGAACTCTGTGATCATAATGTGATTGGAATCGAGTCCATGCTCCACCATCTCCTGACACTTGAAAACATCTTGCTCCAATGCCTCGAGCCTTGCCTCCGTGCTTCCAGTCTTCCTTGGTCCCTCAACATCGCCGATGTGCAAAAACTGCTCATGCATCTCAATGGTTTGGGGGTGTTGCAGCACCTCCGCGAGGTAGGGGTTGATGAACTTCTCGAAGAACTGGTCCTTGGGGGCACTTGAAGACGACATGACGACCTGGATCTGTCAGAAAAACAGCTCGAAACAAAGACAGGAGATTTTTGCGTGATAGGGGAGTCAAAACCTCCGGGAGATTATATAATGAATTTTTACCGACCAGAATACGTGTCGTGTAAGCAAACGGAGTCTGGAGAGCACACGAGGTGCCCACGAGGTAGGGGGCGCGCCCAGGGGGGTAGGGCGCGCCCTCCACCCTCGTGGAGGCCTCGTGTCCTTCCCAGACTCCGTTTTCTTACACGACACGTATTTTGGTTGGTAAAAATTCATTATATAATCTCCCGGACTGCTTCTTATTTTTCTATTTTTCTAAATATTCCAAAACGGAGAAATATTGCCATAAAAACTATTTTGGAGTCGGTTTACTTACCGTACCACATACCTATTCCTTTTCGAAGTCTGAAACGTTCCGGAAAGTGTCCCTAATTATTCTTCTGGGGTTACGGTTTCAATAACATTGGTTTCAACATTTATAGGATTACCTGAGATATAATGTTTAATTCTTTGACCGTTCACCACCTTCGTATTTGTGCCTACGAAGTTGTTGATTTTTATGGCACCGGAACGATAGACCTCCTCGATAATGTAAGGACCTTCCCATTTAGAGAGAAGTTATCCTGCAAAAAAATCTTAAACGAGAGTTGTATAATAATACATAATCACCTACATTAAACTCACGCTTTTTTATTCTTTTGTCATGCCATCTTTTGACTTTTTCTTTAAACAACTTGGCATTTTCGTAGGCTTGGGTTCTCCATTCATCAAGTGAGCTAATGTAAAATAACCTCTTCTCACCGGCAAGTTTGAAATCATAATTGAGCTCTTTAATATCCCAATAAGCCTTATGTTCAAGCTCGAGAGGTAAGTGGCATGCTTTTCCATAAACCATTTTATACGGAGCCATACCCATAGGATTTTTATATGCAGTTCTATAGGCCCATAATGCATCATCAAGTTTCTTGGACCAATTCTTTCTAGATCTATTAACAGTCTTTTGCAAAATTAATTTGAGTTCTCTATTGCTCAATTCTACTTGACCACTAGACTGTGGGTGATAAGGTGATGCAATTCTATGATTAACACCATATTTAGCAAGCATTTTACGGAAAGCACCATGAATAAAATGTGAACCACCATCAGTCATTAAATATCTAGGGACTCCAAACCTTGGAAAAATAACTTCTTTAAGAATTTTAATAGAAGTGTTATGATCAGCACTACTAGTTGGAATAGCTTCTACCCACTTAGTAACATAATCAATATCAACTAAAATATGTGTATATACATTAGAGGCAGGAAAAGGTCCCATATAATCAAAGCCCCAAACATCAAATGGTTCAATAACAAATGAGTAATTCATAGGAATTTCTTGACGTCTACTAATATTACCAATTCTTTGACATTCATCACAAGACAAGACAAACTTACGGGCATCCTTGAAGAGAGTAGGCCAATAAAAACCGGATTGCAATACCTTGTGTGCAGTTCTATCTCTAGCATGGTGCCCTCCATAAGCCTCGGAGTGACACTTGCGTAGGATCTGTTCTTGTTCATGCTCAGGTACACAACGTCTAATAACACCATCTACTCCTTCTTTATAAAGATGTGGGTCATCCCAAAAGTAATGTCTCAAATCATAGAAGAACTTTTTCTTTTGCTGGTATGTGAAGCTAGGTGGTATAAATTTAGCAACAATGTAATTAGCATAATTAGCATAATCAGCATACCATGGAGCATTATGAGAAGCATTTATGACATTTAATTGTTCATCAGGAAAGCTATCATCAATAGGTAGTGGATCATCAAGAACATTCTCTAACCTAGACAAGTTGTGTGCAACGGGGTTCTCAGCTCCCTTTCTATCAATAATATGCAAATCAAATTCTTGTAGCACGAGAACCCATCTAATAAGTCTAGGTTTAGCATCTTTCTTTTCCATGAGATATTTAATAGCAGCATGATCAGTGTGAATAGTTACTTTAGAATCAACAATATAAGGTCTGAACTTATCACAAGCAAATACAACTGCTAAGAATTCTTTTTCAGTAGTAGCATAATTTCTCTGAGCATTGTCTAGAGTTTTACTAACATCTTGAATAACATTTAATTTCTTATCAACTCTTTGCCCTAGAATAGCATCTACAACATAATCACTAGCATCACACATAATTTCAAAAGGTAAATTCCAATCAGGTGGCTGAACAATAGGTGCAGAGATCAATGCTTTCTTAAGTGTTTCAAATTCTTCTACACAATCATCATCAAAAGAAAATGGTATATCTTTTTGTAATAAATTATTCAGAGGCAGAGAAATTTTTGAGAAGTCCTTAATGAACCTCCTATAAAAACCTGCATGACCAAGGAAACTTCTTATACCTTTGATGTCCTTGGGACATGGCATCTTTTCAATAGCATCAACCTCAATGCCTCTTTCAGAAACTTTATTCCCCAGGACAATACCTTCATTAACCACAAAGTGGCACTTTTCCCAATTCAAGACAAGATTAGTTTCTTCACATCTCTGCAAAACTTGGTCAAGGTTGCTTAAGCAATCATCAAAAGAGGATCCATAGACGGAAAAATCATCCATGAAAACCTCACAAATCTTTTCACAAAAGTCAAAGAATATAGCCATCATGCATCTTTGGAAGGTAGCAGGTGCATTACATAAACCAAAAGGCATACGTGTATAAGTAATAGTACCAAAAGGGCAAGTAAAAGTAGTCTTTGATTGATCATTGGCTGACACAAGTATTTGAGAGAAACCAGAATAACCATCTAGAAAGCAAAAATGCGTATGTTTGGATAATCGTTCTAGAATTTGATCGATAAAAGGTAAGGGGTAATGATATTTTTAGTAGCTTTATTTAATTTGCGGAAATCAATTACCATCCTACAACCTGTAATAATTCTTTGCGGGATCAACTCATCTTTATCATTAGGAACGACAGTAATACCTCCGTTCTTAGGGACACAATGGACAGGACTTACCCACTGACTATCAGCAACGGGATAAATTATACCTGCCTCAAGAAGCTTTAGTATTTCCTTTCTTACCACTTCCTTCATCTTAGGATTCAGCCGTCGTTGATGATCACGAACTGGTTTGGCATCTTCCTCCCAATTTATTTTGTGCTAACACAAAGTGGGACTAATGCCCTTAAGATCATCAAGAGTGTATCTAGTAGCAGCACGGTGCTTCTTCAGAGTTTTCAATAATCTCTCTTCTTCATGCTCTGAAAGGTTAGCGCTAATAATAATAAGATATATATTTTTCTCATCAAGATAAGCATATTTAAGAGTATCAGTAACAGTTTGAGCTCGAACACGGGATCACCCTTGGGTGGAGGAGGATCCCCTAGGATTTCAACAGGCAAATTGTGTTTCAGGATGGGTTCCTGTCTAAAGAATAGTTCATCTATTTCCCTTCTTTCATTCATAAACATATCATTTTCATGGTCTAGCAAATATTATTCTAAAGGATCACTAGGAGGTACGGCAATAGAAGCAAGACCAATAATTTCATCTTTACTAGGCAATTCCTCTTCACGGTGTTGTCTATGAAATTTAGAAAAGTTGAACTCATGAGACATATCACCTAAACCAATAGTAACAACATCCTTTTTGCAATCTATCTTAGCATTAACAGTGTTTAAGAAGGGTCTACCAAATATAATGGGACAAAAGCTATCTTGTGGGGAAGCAAGAACAAGAAAATCAGCAGGATATTTAGTTTTCACACACAAGACTTCAACATCTCTAACAATTCCAATTGGTGAAATAGTATCTCTATAGGCATGTTTAATTGTGACATCAATATCTTCTATCTCAGCGGGTGCAATATCATGCATAATTTCTTTGTATAAGTCATGAGGTATAGCACTAGCACTAGCACCCATATCACATAAGCCATGATAACAATGATCTCCTATTTTAACAGAAATAACAGGCATGCCTGCCAAAGATCTAGGTTTATCTTTAGCACAAGGTTTAGCAATTCTAGCAGTCTCATCACGGAAATGAATAACATGCCCATCAATATTATCAGACAAGAGATCTTTAACAATAGCAATATTAGGTTCAACTTTAATTTGCTCAGGAGGTGTATAGGTTCTAATATTGCTTTTACGAACCACAGTTGAAGCTTTAGCATGATCCTTTATCCTAACAGGAAAAGGTGGTTTCTCAACATAAGAAGTAGGAACAATAGGATCATTATAAGTGATAGTCTTTTCTTCAACTTTAATAGGTGCAGCTACTTTTACTTCTATGGGAGGATGATATTTAAACCACTTCTCCCTAGGGAGATCAACATGAGTAGCAAAAGATTCACAGAAATAAGCTACTATCTCAGAGTCAAGTCCATATTTAGTGCTAAATTTATGGAAAACATCGGTATCCATAAAAGATTTAACACAATCAAATTTAGGTGTCATACCTGACTCCTTACCTTCTTCGAGGTCCCAATCTTTAGAGTTGCATTTAATTCTTTCCAATAAATCCCATTTGAATTCAATAGTCTTCGTCAAAAAAGAGACAGCACAAGAAGTATCAAGCATGGTGTGATTGTTATCAGAAAGCCAAGCATATAAATTTTGAATAATCATTTCTCTTGAGAGCTCATGATTGGGACATGAATATAACATTGATTTAAGACTCCCCCAAGCTTGAGCGATGCTTTCTCCTTCGCGAGGCCAAAAATTATATATATAATTGGGATCACGATGAACAAGATGCATAGGATAAAACTTCTGATGAAATTTGAATTTCAATTGTTTGTACTTCCATGACCCCGTATCATCACATAGCCTATACCATGTCAATGCATCTTCCTTCAAAGATAAAGGGAAGACCTTATTCTTAATAACATATCTGTGTACACCTGCATGCTTAAATAATCCACAAACTTCATCCACATATATTAGGTGCTCATCAGGATGAATTGTTCCGTCTCCTACAAAAGGATTAGCTAGCAGTTTTTCTATCATACCCGAAGGAATTTCAAAGCAGACATTTTCATTTTCATTTTCATTTTCAGTAGGTTCAGTAGGTTGAGGAGCAACTCTTTGCGCTACTGGTCGGGGTGAAGATACCCCGAACAAGCCCCTCAGAGGATTACTTTCCATAGTAACAAGTGACAGTAAATTTCAGCACACTATATAAACTTTTCCTTACCAAATTCCACCCACCAAAGGCGCTTCACTCCCCGGCAACGGCGCTAGAAAAGAGTCTTGATGACCCAAAAGTATAGGGGATCTATCTAGTCCTTTCGATAAGTAAGAGTGTCGAACCCAACGAGGAGCAGAAGGAAATGATAAGCGGTTTTCAGCAAGGTATTCTCTGCAAGCACTGAAATAATAGGTAACAGATAGTTTTGTGATAGGATAATTTGTAACGAGTAACAAGTAAAAAAAGTAAATAAAGTGCAGCAAGGTGGCCCAATCCTTTTTGTAGCAAAGGACAAGCCTGGACAAACTCTTATATAGAGAAAAGCGCTCCCGAGGACACATGGGAATATCATCAAGCTAGTTTTCATCACGTTCATATGATTCGTGTTTGGTACTTTGATAATTTGGTATGTGGGTGGACCGGTGCTTGGGTACTGCCCTTACTTGGACAAGCATCCCACTTATGATTAACCTCTATTGCAAGCATCCGCAACTACAACGAAATTATTAAGGTAAACCTAACCATAGCATGAAACATCTGGATCCAAATCAGCCCCTTATGAAGCAACGCATAAACTAGGGTTTAAGCTTCTGTCACTCTAGCAACCCATCATCTACTTATTACTTCATAATGCCTTCCTCTAGGCCCAAATAATGGTGAAGTGTCATGTAGTCGACGTTCGCATAACACCACTAGAGGAGAGACAACATACATCTCATCAAAATATCGAATGAATACCAAATTCACATGACTACTAATAGCAAGACTTCTCCCATGTCCTCAGGAACAAATGTAACTACTCACAAAGCGTATTCATGTTCATAATCAGAGGGGTATTAATATGCATATAGGATCTGAACATATGATCTTCCACCAAATAAACCAAGTAGCATCAACTACAAGGAGTAATTAACACTACTAGCAACCCACAGGTACCAATCCCGGATTGGAGACAAGAATTGGATACAAGAGATGAACTAGGGTTTTGAGAGAAGATGGTGTTGGTGAAGATGTTTATGGAGATTGCCCTCTCCCGATGAGAGGAGCGTTGGTGATGACGATGGCGATGATTTCCCCCTCCCGGAGGGAAGTTTCCCCTGCAGAACAGCTCTGCTAGAGTCCTAGATTGGTTCCTCCAAGGTTCCGCCTCGTGGCGGCGGAGTCTCGTCCGGGAAGATGGATTATGATTTTTTCCTCATCGAGAGACTCCATATAGTAGAAGATGGTCATCGGAGGTCCACCAGGGGACCCACGAGGTAGGGGGCACGCCCAGGGGGTAGGGCGCGCCCCCACCCTCGTGGGCAGGGCGTGGCCCCCTGGTGAACTTCTTGCGCTCAGTATTTTTTATATATTCTGAAAATGTCTTCCGTAAAGTTTCAGGACTTTTGGAGCTGTGCAGAATAGGTCTTTAATATTTGCTCCTTTTCCAGCCCAAAATCCCAGCTGTCGGCATTGTCCCTCTTTATGCAAACCTTGTAAATTGAGAGAGAATAGGCATAAGTATTGTGACATAATGTGTAATAACAGCCCATATGCAATAAATATCGATATAAAAGCAAGATGCAAAATGGACGTATCAATACATCTCCATCGTATCTACTTTTCCAAACACTTTTGACCTTGTTTTGGACTCTAACTTGCATGATTTGAATGGAACTAACCCAAACTGACGCTCTTTTTAGCAAAATTGCCATGGTGTTATTTTTGTGCAGAAATAGAAGTTCTTGGAATGACCTGAAACTTCACAGAGAATATTTTTGGAATATATAAAAATACTGGCGAAAGAATCAACATCAGGGGGCCCACACGCTGTCCACGAGGGTGAGGCGTGCCCCCTGCCTCATGGGCCCCCTGATGCTCCACCAACCACAACTCCAACTCTATATATTCATGTTCGGGAAGAAAAAAAAGCAGGGAGAAGGATTCATCGCGTTTTACGATACGGAGCCGCTGCCAAGCCCTAATCTCTCTCGGGAGGGCGGATCTGGAGTGTGTTCGGGGCTCCGGAGAGGGGAATCCGTCGCCATCGTCATCATCAACCTTCCTCCATCACCAATTTCATGATGCTCACCGCCGTGCATGAGTAATTCCATCGTAGGCTTGCTGGACGGTGATGGGTTGGATGAGATTTACCATGTAATCGAGTTAGTTTTGTTAGGGTTTGATCCCTAGTATCCATTATGTTCTAAGGTTGATGTTGCTATGACTTTGCTATGCTTAATGCTTGTCACTAGGGCTCGAGTGCCATGATTTCATATCTGAACCTATTATGTTTTCATGAATATATGTGAGTTCTCGATCCTATCTTGCAAGTCTATAGTCACGTATTATGTGTTATGATCTGTTAACCCCGAAGTGACAATAATCGGGATTCTTACCTATGATGACCGTAGTTTGAGGAGTTCTTGTATTCACTAAGTGTTAATGCTTTGGTCCGATACTCTATTAAAAGGAGGCCTTAATATCCCTTAGTTTCCAATAGGACCCCGCTGCCACGGGAGGGTAGGACAAAAGATGTCATGCAAGTTCTTTTCCATAAGCATGTATGACTATATTCGGAATACATGCCTACATTACATTGATGAACTGGAGCTAGTTCTGTGTCACCCTAGGTTATAACTGTTGCATGAGGAATCACATCCGACATAATTATCCATCACCGATCCAATGCCTACGAGCTTTTCATATATTGTTCTTCACTTATTTACTTTTCCGTTGCTACTGTTACAATCACTACAAAACCAATACTATTACTTTTGCCACTGTTACTGTTACTTCCATATTACTTTTCTACTAAATACTTTGTTGCAGATATTAAGTCATTCAGGTGCGGTTGAATTGACAACTCAACTGTTAATACTTGAGAATATTCTTTGGCTCCCTTGTGTCGACTAAATAAATTTGGGTTTAATACTCTACCCTCAAAAACTATTGCGATCCCCTATACTTGTGGGTTATCAGTGACAGACCTATTGCAGGAGCAGATGCAGACGTTATGAATGTTTGACAAGCTCGGTATGATGACTACTTGATAGTTTAGTGCACCATGCTTTACGGCTTAGAACCGGGACTTCAAAAATGTTTTGAACGCCATGCAGCATATGAGATGTTCCAAGAAGCTGAAAAATGACATTTCAGAATCATGCCCATGTTACGAGGTATGAGACCTCTGACAAGTACTTTGCCTACAAGATGGAGGAGAATAGCTCAGCTAGTGAGCCCGTGCTCAGAATGTCTGGGTACTACAATCGCTTGAATCAAGTGGGAGTTAATCTTCCAGATACGATAGTGGTTGAAAGAGTTCTCTAGTCACTATCACCAAGTTACTAGAACTTCTTGATGAACTATAATATGCAATGGATGACAAAAACGATTCCCAAGCTCTTTGCGATGATGAAATCAGGGAAGGTAGAAATCAAGAAATAGCATCAAGTGTTGATGGTTAACAAGAACACTAGTTTCAAGAAAAAGGGCAAGGGAAACTTCAAAAAAATGGCAAAAAAGTTGCCACTCCCATGAAGAAGCCGAAAGCTAGACCCAAACTTGCAACTGAGTGCTTCTACTACAAAGGAAATAGTCATTGGAAGTGGAACTGTCCCAGATACTTGGCAGATAAGAAGGGTGGCAAAGTGAATAAAAATATATTTGATATACATGTTATTGATGTGTACTTTACTAGTGTTCATAGTAACCCCAGGGTATTTGATACCGGTTCAGTTGCTAAGTTAGTAACTCGAAACAGGAGTTCCAGAATGAACAAAGACTAGTTAAGGGCAAGGTGACGATGTGTGTTGGAAGTGATTCCAATGTTGATAAGATCACCATCACACACTCCATCTACCATCGGGATTAGTGTTGAACCTAAATAAGTGTTATTTGGTGTATGCGTTGAGCATGAATATGATTGGATCATATTTATTGCAATACGGTTATTTATTTAAGTCAGAGAATAATTGTTGTTATTTTTACATGAATAAAAACTTCTATGGACATACACCCAATGTAAATGGTTTATTGAATCTCGATCGTAGTACACATATTCATAATATTGATGCCAAAAGATGCAAAGTTGATAATGATAGTGCAACATATTTGTGGCACTGCTGTTTAGGTCATATTGGTGTAAAGCGCATGAAGAAACTCCATGCAGATGGGCTTTTGGAATCACTGGATTATGAATCATTTGATACTTGCGAACCATGCCTCATGGGCAAGATGACTAATACTCCATTATCAGGAATAATGGAGCAAGCCACTGAGTTATTGGAAATAATACATACCGATGTATGCGGTCCTATGAGTGTTGAGGCTCGCGGCGGGTATTGTTATTTTCTGACCTTCACAAAATATTTGAGTTACGAGTTTGGCCTTCAGTTTAAACAATGTGAAATAGTTTCACTACTCACGCCACCTGGAACACCACAGTGTAATGGTGTGTCCGAACGTCGTAACTGTACTTTATTAGATATGGTACGATCTATGATGTCTCTTACCGATTTACCACTATCGTTTTGGGGTTATGCATTAGAGACAGCTGCATTCACGTTAAATTGGGCACCATCTAAATATGTTGAGAAGACACCGTATGAGCTATGGTTTGGCAAGAAACCTAAGATGTAGTTCCTTAAAGTTCGGGGTTGCGATGCTTGTGTGAAAAAGCTTCAGCCTGATAAGCTCGAACCCAAATTGGAGAAGTGCATCTTCATAGGATACCCAAAAGAAACTGTTGGGTACACCTTCTATCACAGATCTGAAGGCAAGATCTTTGTTGCCAAGAATGGATCCTTTCTAGAGAAGGAGTTTCTATCGAAAGAAGTGAGTGGGAGGAAAGTGGAACTTGATGAGGTAATTCTACCTTCTCTCGAATTGGAAAGTAGCTCATCACAGAAAACCATTCCCGCGATGCCTATACCAACTAGTGAGGAAGCTAATGATAATGATCATAAAACTTCGGATCAAGTTACTACCAAACCTCGTAGGTCAACTAGAGCACGTTCCGCACCAGAGTGGTATGGTAATCCTGTTCTGGAAGTCATGTTACTGGACCATGACGAACCTACAAACTATGAACAAGCGATGATGAGCCTAGATTCTGATAAATGGCTTGAGGCCATGAAATTTGAGATAGGATCCATGTATGAGAACAAAGTGTGCATTACAAAAAAAGACACTTCCGTGATGATACATGTTTGTCACATTAGGTCACGTTTTCTGTCATGCATGTACATCCATGAAAATTTTATGACAGAATCAAGATAGTTATACATGTGCTGTCATAGAAGTGTTCCATTACATTACCAAAATTATCATCACGGAAGTGTCCACTTCCATGAAGATAAATCACATGTCATAGAAGTGCTTTCGTCAAGGGTGACCGACACGTGGCATTGACCGTAACGGGTCGCTGTTAAGCTATCGGGTCCAGTTTTGGATCTGATAACCTGTTAACTGCCCAGACCAATGGGGATTTTCCATGTGTAAATTTCTCATTGGCCGGAGGAAACACGTGTTGGCTCAACATTCGGATAGATGTCATCCACTCATTGGACAGGAGGCACCTATGATATGTCGACATGTGGCACAGCCCAACAAAGGCCCATTCTGGTGAAAAGGCCGGCCCAGCTGAAGGCCCACCATGTTTTTTAGACACTAGTGGGCTGGCCCGTTAACAGCCTGCCATGATTTGTGTCAAATTGAGGCCCATACAAGATCGAGCCCATTCACAGCCTGCCGTGTTTTGGGGCAAATTATGGCCCATATCGGATCAGACCCGTTAACAGGCCACTGTTCTTTTGGGCCCATACTAAGACAGGTTTGAATTTCAGCCTGTTAAATGCTCGTTTACCAGTTCAGCCTGATAATAGTTCCGGCCCATTAGCGGCCCATGGTGCATCTGGGACGTTGTCGGCCCGGTTTAACTTTAGGCCATTTAACGGCCCATGCAGAAACTGGGCTATTTCTTTTACGAAGTAACTTTAGGCCTCTTAACGGCCCATAGTCTTTGTGGATAAATTTCAGCCCAACTGGCCTATTGCCATGTTAATGGCATGTGTAACGGTTGGGCCTAATTACAGCACGCATTGAATCCAGCCTGCTTACAGACCAGTTGATAATGGCCCATGACACTTTTAGGCCTATGGCCCGCGTAGATATTGGCCTGCTTAAAGCTGAAAGCACAAGTGATCCCTGGGTGATTTTGGTAATTAATGTCAACAATCACTACAAAACCAATACTATTACTTTTTCCACTGTTACCGTTACTTCCATATTACTTTGCTACTAAATACTTTGCTGCGGATATTAAGTCTTTCAGGTGAGGTTGAATTGACAACTCAACTGTTAATACTTGAGAATATTCTTTGGCTCCCCTTGTGTCAAATAAATAAATTTGGGTTCAATACTCTACCCTCGAAAACTGTTGTGATCCCCCATACTTGTGGGTTATCAGTGACAGACCTATTGCAGGAGCATATGTAGACGTTATGAATGTTTGACAAGCTCGGTATGATGACTACTTGATAGTTTAGTGCACCATGCTTTACGGCTTAGAACCAGGACCTCAAAAATGTTTTGAACGCCATGGAGCATACGAGATGTTCCAAGAAGCTGAAAATGATATTTTAGACTCATGCCCATGTTAAGAGGTATGAGACCTCTGACAAGTACTTTGCCTACAAGATGGAGGAGAATAGCTCAGCTAGTGAGCACGTGCTCATAATGTCTGGGTACTACAATCGCTTGAATAAAGTGGGAGTTAATCTTCCAGATAAGATAGTGGTTGAAAGAGTTCTCTAGTCACTATCACCAAGTTACTAGAACTTCTTGATGAACTATAATATGCAAGGGATGACAAAAACGATTCCCACGCTCTTTGCGATGATGAAATCAGCGAAGGTAGAAATCAAGAAATAGCATCAAGTGTTGATGGTTAACAAGACCACAAGTTTCAAGAAAAAGGGCAAGGGAAACTTCAAATAGAATGGCAAGAAAGTTTCCACTCCCATGAAGAAGCCCAAAGCTAGACCCAAACCTGCAACTGAGTGATTCTACTACAAAGGAAATAGTCACTGGAAGTGGAACTGTCCCAGATACTTGGCAGATAAGAAGGGTGGCAAAGTGAACAAAAATATATTTGATATACATGTTATTGATGTGTACTTTACTAGTGTTCATAGTAACCCCAAGGTATTTGATACCGGTTCAGTTGCTAAGTTAGTAACTCAAAATAGGAGTTGCAGAATGAACAGAGACTAGTTAAGGGCAAGGTGGCGATGTGTGTTGGAAGTGATTCCAAGGTTGATAAGATCACCATCACACACTCCCTCTACCATCGAGATTAGTGTTGAACCTAAATAAATGTTATTTGGTGTATGCGTTGAGCATGAATATGATAGCATCATGTTTATTGCAATATGGTTATTCATTTAAGTTAGAGAATAATTGTTGTTCTTTTTACATGAATAAAAACTTCTATGGACATACACCCAATGTAAATGGTTTATTGAATCTCGATCGTAGTACACATATTCATAATATTGATGCCAAAAGATGCAAAGTTGATAATGATAGTGCAACATATTTGTGGCACTACTTTTTAGGTCATATTGGTGTAAAGCGCATGAAGAAACTCCATGCAGATGGGCTTTTGGAATCACTTGATTATGAATCATTTGATACTTGCAAACCATGCCTCATAGGCAAGATGACTACTCCATTATCCGGAAGAATGGAGCGAGCCACTGACTTATTGGGAATAATACATACCGATGTATGCGGTCCTATGAGTGTTGAGGCTCGCGGCGGGTACCGTTATTTTCTAACCTTCGCAAATGATTCGAGCAGATATGAGTATATCTACTTAATGAAACACAAGTCTGAAAAATTTGAAAAGTTCAAAGAATTTCAGAGTACAGTGGAGAACCATCGTAACAAGAAAATAAAGTTTCTACGATCTGATCACGGAGGTGAATATTTGAGTTACGAGTTTGGCCTTCATTTAAAACAATGTGGAATAGTTTCACAACTCGTCTCCAGATTAGGGCTTCTCCGGACAGCCAGACTATATCCTTTGGCCGGACTGTTGGACTATGAAGATACAAGATTGAAGACTTCGTCTCGTGTCCGGATGGGACTCTACTTGGCATGGAAGGCAAGCTAGGCAATACGGATATGTACATCTCCTCCTTTGTAACCGACCTTGTGTAACCCTAGCCCCCTCCGGTGTCTATATAAACTAGAGGGTTTTAGTCCGTAGGACAACATACAATCATACCATAGGCTAGCTTCTAGGGTTTAGCCTCTCTGATCTCGTGGTAGATCTACTCTTGTACTACCCATATCATCAATTTTAATCAAGCATGACATAGGGTTTTACCTCCATCAAGAGGGCCCCAACCTGGTTAAAACATCGTGTTCCCTGCCTCTTGTTACCATCCGCCTTAGATGCACAGTTCGGGACGCCCTACCCGAGATCCGCCGGTTTTGACACCGACATTGGTGCTTTCATTGAGAGTTCCTCTGTGTCGTCGCCATTAGGCTTGATGGCTCCTTCTATCATCGATAGCGATGCAGTCTAGGGTGAGACTTTTCTCCCCGGACAGATCTTTGTGTTCGGCGGCTTCGCACTGCGGGCCAACTCGCTTGGCCATCTGGAGCAGATCGAAAGTTACGCCCATGGCCACTAGGTCAGGTTTGGAAGCTTAAACTGCATGGCCGATATCTGCGGAGACTTGATCTTTGACAGATTCGAGCGTCTGCCTTGTGCATCACACGGTCACGATGAGTACGATATAGCTCTACTATCAGACAGTGTTTAGGAGATCGCAACGGCGGCCGCTCTGACCCTCAATTCGGAGCCAGCTGCACCATCCATGGACTGGTGGATGGACCCCGCCACGGAAGCCTTATCCTCATCGGCGATCGAGCCGAACATCGACCTTACCCTGCACGAGAGCCGTGTTGTCAAACTGCCGGATCCTTCTCCAGCCACGGACTCCGCCGCCTGCGCCCGTTCCTAGAGAATCCGATTGGGCTCCTATCATGGAGTTTACCTCCGAGGATATTTTTTAGCACTCGCCCTTTGGCGACATACTGAACTCATAAAGGTCTCTCTCCTTGTCAGGAGGATCCTGGCCGAACTATGCCCGACAGAATTGCGAAGCGCTCCCAGCAGATTTTCTGGCGCCTCTAGATGGAAAGAGGTCACCGGCACAGGCATCTTGCCCCTCTTGGAAGGAGGCCGCTTGCCCGAGTCTGGAACCACTGGAGGTTCCGGCGCGGTGTTCGGCTGAGGGACGAACTCGGAGCCCTCAGGGGCCTTGTTCCCTCTGCTCCCGAAGTCCAGAAGGTCGCCTTGAGGCGCCTTCGGGACTGTCTCCCCTCGACCCGGTGCCTCTTGAGACAATAGCTCGGCATCGTCCGCAGGGCAAGGGGAGGTGGCGGTCAGAAGTGGATCGCTATCCATGTCCGACGAGCCCAGGGAGCCATCCAACGATACATCGATACGGGCTTGTGGCGGCCTGCATAATCATATTCGGCGTTAGGGGAAGCAGTGCGACAAAGGAATGCTATGAGTTACTCTGGTATCCGAATACTTACGACTTCGCCAGGGGCTTGGCCCTGAGCATCCACTCGTCTTCGCCTTCGGAGGCAGTGGTGGAACTGTCCGGAAGGAGATTCCTTCCCTTCTTGGACCCTTCGGCCTCCCCAGTTGGGGCGGCCTTCCTTTTCTTGTCTCCCCCAACTGAAGGGGGAGCATCTTCTTCTTCCTCCTCGTCTTCGGGGGAGGAGTGTGTCGTAGAGTTATCGGACGATGAGTCCGATGACGCCTGGCGTCGGGAACTCTTTCGGGTTCCCTTGGCCTTCTTGGTCTTCTCCGGCACCATGTAAGGAGTCGGAGTCAGCATCTTCGTCAGGAGAGCGTCTGTTGGGCCTTCGGGCAAAGGAGCCGGATAGTCAATCTGTCCGGCTGTCTCCTGCCAGTCCTGTTGAAGGTACGGGAGCTTAGATCCCGCATAGAGTCAAACTATGAAAAACAAGTATCCTGTGAGAGGTAAAACAGCTTATCACGTTGGCTTGGCGCTTCGCGCAGAATCCACAATCCTCGGTAGTGGGAGGGGGAACCTCGGCACCCTTGAATAGCACCTTCCAGGCATCCTCGTGAGTTGTGTCGAAGAGCCTGTTCAGAGTTCAGTGCTGGGCCGGGTCGAACTCCCACAAGTCGAAAGCCCGTTGTTGGCACGGGAGGATCCGGCGGATGAGCCTGACCTAGACTACATTGATGAGTTTGAGCTTCTTGTTCACCATGTTTTGAATACATGTTTGGAGTCCGGTCAGCTCTCTCGAACTACCCCAGGACAGGCCCTTCTCTTGCCAGGAGGTGAGCCGCGTAGGGATCCCAGATCGGAACTCGGGGGCCGCTGCCCATTTAGGGTCACGCGGCTCAGTGATGTAGAACCACCCCAATTGCCACCCCTTTACGGTATCCATGAAGGAGCCCTCGAGCCATGTGATGTTGGGCATCTTGCCCACCATGGCGCCTCCGCACTCTGCCTGGCGGCCGATCACTACCTTCGACTTGACATTGAAGGTCTTTAGCCATAAGCAGAAGTGGGGCTTGATGCGGAGGAAGGCCTCGCACACGACGATAAACGCCGAGATGTTGAGGATGAAGTTCGGGGCCAGATCATGGAAATCCAAGCCGTAGTAGAACACGAGCCTCCGGACGAATGGGTGGAGAGGGAATCCCAGTCCGCGAAGGAAATGAGTAAGGAACACTACCCTCTCATGGGGCCTGGGAGTGGGGATGAGATGCCCCTCATCTGGGAGCCGGTGCGCGATGTCGTCGGGCAGGTATCCGGCTCTTCTCAGCTTCTTGATGTGTCCCTCCATGACGGAGGAGACCATCCACCTGCCTCCAACTCCGGACATGGCTGGAGAAGGTTGAGGTGGGAAGTGCGGACTTGGGCACTGGAGCTCGAGTGCGCGAAAATGGATGAGCAAAGGAGGAAGAAGGCGTGGATGAAAAGGTGAATCCTTATCCCTTTATATGGGCGGACGAAACTATGCGTCCCCACTAGCCTGGTAAAACTCGCTTATCCCCCAAGCGCCGTAATTGATGGCGCGGTTGGGTTACCCACACCAGTATTGATGAGAATCCGTGATAAGGGGACACGTTCTCTGCTTTGACAAGATGTGTCAAAAAACTGCCTCGCGTTATGTGCGGGGCTAGTTAAAGGAAACGGTTCGAATAATCACCGGGCCATGGCATAATGTCGTGTTGCCAAAACAAGTCAGCAAATTGGATTTGTGGAAATATTATTCTCTCTACGGTGGTATGTGGAACTTATTTTGCAGGGTCGGACACTATCCTTGTATTCAAATTCTTCTGTGGTGTATGCGGAGGAGGAACCCGCCTTGCAATGTCGAAGACAGTACTGCGTGCCGGACTCATCGTCATTGAAGCCTCGTTCAGGGGCTACTGAGGGAGTCCTAGATTAGGGGGTCTCCGGACAGCCGGACTATCTCCATTGGTCGGACTGTTAGACTATGAAGATACAAGATTGAAGACTTCGTCTCGTGTCCGGATAGGACTCTACTTGGCGTGGAAGGAAAGCTAGGCAATACGCATATGTACATCTCCTCCTTTGTAACCGACCTTGTGTAACCCTAGCCCCCTCTGGTGTCTATATAAATCGAAGGGTTTTAGTCCGTAGGACAACATACAATCATACCATAGGCTAACTTCTAGGGTTTAGCCTCTCTGATCTCATGGTAGATCTACTCTTGTACTACCCATATCATTAATATTAATCAAGCAGGACGTAGGGTTTTACCTCCATCAAGAGGGCCCGAACCTGGGTAAAACATCGTGTTCCCTGCCTCCTGTTACCATCCGCCTTAGACGCCCAGTTCGGGACCCCCTACCCGAGATTCGCCGGTTTTGACACCGACAGGGCCCGTTCATAGCCTGTCGTGTTTTCGGCCGAATTATGGCCCATATCGGATCAGGCCCATTAACAGGCCACTGTTCTTTTGGGCACATACTAAGACAGGTTTGTATTTCAGCCTGTTAAATGCCAGTTTACCAGTTCGGCCCGATAATAGTTTCGGCCCATTAGTGGTCCATGGTGCATCTGGGACGTTGTCGGACCGGTTTAACTTTTGGACATTTAACGGCCCATGCAGAAACTGGGCTATTTCTTGTCCGAAGTAACTTTAGGCCTCTTAACGGCCCATACTCTTTGTGGATAAATTTCAGCCAAACTGGCCTATCGGCATATTAATGGCCTATGTAACAGTTGGGCCTAATTACAGCCCGCGTTCAATCCGGCCTGCTTACAGCCCAGTTGATAATGGCCCGTGACAATTTTAGGCCTATGGCCTGCGTAGATACCGGCCTTCTTAAAGCTGAAAGCACAAGTGATCCCTGGGTGATTTTGGTAATTAATGTCAACATAACTCTTGTTGGACTAATGCTTTCATCTAGTATGTTTCAGATAAGTTCAACAATGGAGTGGCATGGACTAGAGGATGTGGAACCCTTTTCGAGATGATAAGGACAAAGGATTGGCTCAAGCTCAAAGCTCAGGACTCTACATTTTCTATTTCAGTGCTCCAAGATCGCATTGAGTCCATAGGAAAGCCAATACTATTAAGAGGGGATGAGGTGTTGCTTAATGGCTTTCTTGCTCAAAGTGCTTAGTGATATGCTCCACAACCCTCAACTACTTTCTCAAATCCACATATGTCCCAAACCAAAAGTCAAACTCGGCCCTACCAAAATTTCCTATCCGGCGCCACCGAGTTCTCTTGACATAGCCGCTGCCAGAAACCCTAATCAATTCGGTCTCACTGAGATGGGCTTGCAAACTCTTTGTTGCCTATTGCATTAATTTCGGTTGCACCTAAATATGCAATCGGTATCACCGAGTTTGCTTGGCCAACTCTCTATTTTGCTTATTACCAAAATCGGTCCCACCGAGTTTGTGTAATCGGTCCAACCGAGATGAGGCTTTACCTTAACCCTAGCAAATCGGTCCCAGCGAGTTGATCATGTCGGTCCCACCAAAATGCCTAACGGTCACATTATGAACTAAATCGGTCTGACCGAGTTTTATGATTCGGTCCCATCGAGTTTGGTGGTTTGTGTGTAATGGTTAGATTTTGTGTGGAGGCTATATATACCCCTCCACCCACTCTTCATTCGTGGAGAGAGCCATCAGAATATGCCTACACTTCCAACATACATTTTCTGAGAGAGAACCACCTACACTTGTGTTGAGGTCAAGATATTCCATTCCAACCACGTAAATCTGGATCTCGAGCGTTTCCCAAGTTGCTTTCCACTCAAATCATCTTTCTACCAAATCCTATCCTATGAGAGAGAGCTGAGTGTTGGGGAGACTATCATTTGAAGCACAAGAGCAAGGAGTTCATCATCAACACACCATCTATTACCTTTTGGAGAGTGGTGTCTCCTAGATTGGTTAGGTGTCACTTGGGAGCCTCTGTCAAGATTGTGGAGTTGAACCAAGGAGTTAGTACGGGCAAGGAGATCGGCGACTTCGTGAAGATATAGCCTAGTGAGGCAAGTCCTTCGTGGGCGATGGCCATGGTGGGATAGACAAGGTTGCTTCTTCGTGGACCCTTCGTGGGTGGAGCCCTCCGTGGACTCGCGCAACCGTTACCCTTCGTGGGTTGAAGTCTCCATCAACGTGGATGTACGATAGCACCACCTATCGGAACCACGCCAAAAATCTCCGTGTCTCCAATTGTGTTTGCACACTCCAATCCCATTCCGTTACATTCTTGCAACTTGCATGATTTACTTTCCGCTGCTCATATACCCTTGTCATTCTTGCTTGATATGTATTGTGAATGTTTGAACTTGTGCTAAATCTCCACTTCAACTTAAAGAATTTAAAAACTGCAACTTTCCTTGCTAAGAGTCTATTCACCCCCCCCCCTCTAGACACCTCTTCTCCATCCTTTCAATTGGTATCAGAGCATTGGTCTCCATTGCTTTGGTTTGAACACCTTTGGAGGAAGATGGATGAGTCTACGTTGGGGAGTCTTAGACGTAGAGTGCTTATACTTGATGGAGAGTACTTTCATGAGTGGAAAAATGAGATGCTTGAGATTTTCAATGAATATCATTTGAATAAGTACATTCTAGCCCTTGTGCACCACATGTTGATCCTCTGCATCCTACTCTTGATGAGTCCATTGACATGATTCGTAATCTTAGAACTGTCAATTTAATCACTAGAGGTTTGCCTAGAAACTTTCTTGCTAGCTTGCCTGCTCTTGATTGTGCCTACACCATATGGAGATTCCTTGGGGAACGTTTTCCAAACTATTCCTTGAAAAACTTCGATGAGGTTCTTCATAAGCCTATTGCCTTGAGTAAGATGAGTTCCAATGATCCCAAATTTGGTGACAGTTTATTTGAGCTTACAAATCTTACGAGCGCCAAACGAGATGTTGGAATCATTAGCAGTATCATTTCCGAAGTCATTGGAATTCATATAGATGAACATTGTTACGGTCATACTTCTAATGAATCACTCTCTCTAGGAATTGATCCACCACATGACGATGTTGAACATGGATACTATGATGAGGATGATGATAGTGACTATGATCTTGATGATGCAATGAGACACTTTGGTCTTATGGCTAATCTTCGTGGCGACATGGCCGGAGGAAAGGAATGGGTTCTTGATAGTGGGTGTACCGATCATATGACCGGAGACAAAGATATGTTTCGTGAGCTCGCTGAAAATGACGGGCCTCGAAAGTATGTTACTTTTGGTGCTAACTCAAAGGGTAAGGTGGTTGGCCTTGGTAAGGTGGCCATCTCACATGATAGCTCCATACAAAATGTTATGCTCGTTGAATATCTTGTCTACAATTTACTTTCCGTATCTAGACTTGCTGACTTTGGTTTCAATGTCCTATTTACTGAAGTAGATTGCCAAGTGTTTCATAGAGATAATCATAAAATGGTATTTACCGATACACGTAGAAGTGATCTTTACATTGTTGATTTCACTAAAAAGGCTCAACCTAGAACTTGCCTAATTGCTAAATCCTCGAAAGGTTGGTTGTGGCATAGAAGGTTAGGTCATGTGGGCATGCGAAATCTTGATAAGCCTATTAAAGGTGATCATATCCTTGGAGTAAAAGATGTTATATTTGACAAGGACAGACTTTGTAGTGCTTGTCAAGCAGGAAAACAAGTTGGAGGAACCCACCCCGTGAAGAACATTATGACCACGAGAAGTGTGATGGACTGGATTATTAGGGATGATAGACTACTCATATCAATAAGGAATTCCTTCTTTTTCCGGGAGCCCATTCAGACAGAACTCCAAAGTTAAGCGTGCTTAGCTTGGAGTAGTGTCAGGATGGGTGACCGACCGGGAAGTTTCTCCCGGGTGTGCACGAGTGAGGATAAAGTGCGCAGAAAAGACTAGTATTGATCTGTGGGGCCAGTCTAGATCCCGCCAGGAGTAACGACCACCGGCGGGTGTGTCCGGGGCGTTACAAGTTGGTATCAGAGCCGACCCTCGCGGTTACACGGATGGTTGCGGACAGGTGCGTGGCCATGTTGTTCATGACGTTTGTGACCCGTTGTGGCACCCGACATGGCACATGTACCGGACTGGAAGCACAGACGTTTGTGCCAAGAGGGAACGTTCCTGTGGCCCGATGAGGACGTCGGTTCCTCTGAGTGGGGGTGTATGTGATGGCCTGGATTATTAGGGATTATAGACTACTCATATCAATAAGGAATTCCTTCTTTTCCGGGAGCCCATTCAGACAGAACTCCAAAGTTAAGCGTGCTTAGCTTGGAGTAGTGTCAGGATGGGTGACCGACCGGGAAGTTTCTTCCGGGTGCGCACGAGTGAGGACAAAGTGCGCAGAAAAGACTAGTATTGATCTGTGGGGCCAGTCTAGATCCCGCCAGGAGTAACGTGAAGGAAATATGTCCTAGAGGCAATAATAAAGCTATTATTTATTTCCTTATATCATGATAAAAGTTTATTATTCATGCTAGAATTGTATTAACCGGAAACATAATACTGTGTGAATACATAGACAAATAGAGTGTCACTAGTATTCCTCTACTTGACTAGCTCGTTAATCAAATATGGTTATGTTTCCTAACCATGGACAAAGAGTTGTTATTTGATTAACGGGATCACATCATTAGTTGAATGATCTGATTGACATGACCCATTCCATTAGCTTAGCACCCGATCGTTTAGTATGTTGATATTGCTTTCTTCATGACTTATACATGTTCCTATGACTATGAGATTATGCAACTCCCGTTTGCCAGAGGAACACTTTGTGTGCTACCAAACGTCACAACGTAACTGGGTGATTATAAAGGAGCTCTACAGGTGTCTCCAAAGGTACATGTTGGGTTGGCGTATTTCGAGATTAGGATTTGTCACTCCGATTGTCGGAGAGGTATCTCAGGGCCCTCTTGGTAATGCACATCACTTAAGCCTTGCAAGCATTGCAACTAATGAGTTAGTTGCGGGATGATGTATTAAAGAACGAGTAAAGAGACTTTCCGGTAACGATATTGAACTAGGTATAGGATACCGACGATCGAATCTCGGGCAAGTAACATACCGATGACAAAGGGAACAACGTATGTTGTTATGCGGTCTGACCGATAAAAGATCTTCGTAGAATATGTAGGAACCAATATGGGCATCCAGGTCCCGCTATTGGTTATTGACCGGAGACATGTCTCGGTCATGTCTACATTGTTCTCGAACCCGTAGGGTCCGCATGCTTAAGGTTTCGATGATAGTTATATTATGAGTTTATGCATTTTGATGTACCGAATGTTGTTCGGAGTCCCGGATGTGATCACGGACATGACGAGGAGTCTCGAAATGGTCGAGACATAAAGATTGATATATTGGAAGCCTATGTTCGGATATCGGAAGTGTTCGGGTGAAATCGGGATTTTTCCGGATTACCGGGAGGTTACCGGAACCCCCCTCCCCCCGGGAGGTATATGGGCCTTAGTGGGCCTTAGTGGAAGAGAGGAGAGGTGGCCAGAGATGGGCCGCGCGCCCCTCCCCCCTTAGTCCGAATAGGACAAGGAGAGGGGGCCGCCCCCCCTTCCTCCTCTCTCTCCTCCTTTCCCCCTCCGTGAATCCTATTCCAACTAGGAAAGGGGGGAGTCCTACTCCCGGAGGGAGTAGGAATCCTCCTGGCGCGCCTCCTCTTGACCGGCCGCCCCCCTTTGAACCTTTATATGCGGAGGCAAGGGGCACCCCTAAGGACACAAGTTGATCCACGTGATCATATTCTTAGCCGTGTGCGGTGCCCCCTTCCACCATAGTCCTCGATAATATTGTAGCGGTGCTTAGGCGAAGCCCTGCGACACTAGTACATCAAGATCGTCACCACGCCGTCGTGCTGACGGAACTCTTCCCCGACACTTTGCTGGATCGAAGTCCGGGGATCGTCATCGAGCTGAACGTGTACTAGAACTCGGAGGTGCCGTAGTTTCGGTGCTTGATCGGTCGGGCCGTGAAGACGTACGACTACATCAACCAAGTTAACGCTTCCGTTGTCGATCTACAAGGGTACGTAGATCACACTCTCCCCTCTCATTGCTATGCATCACCATGATCTTGCGTGTGCGTAGGAAAAAAATTGAAATTACTACGCTCCCCAACAGTGGCATCTGAGCCTAGGTTTTATATGTTGATGTTATATGCACGAGTAGAACACAAGTGAGTTATGGGCGATATAAGTCATACTGCTTACCAGCATGTCATACTTTGGTTCGGCCGTATTGTTGGACGAAGCGGCCCGGACCGACATTACGCGTATGCTTACGCGAGACCGGTTCTCCCGACGTGCTTTGCACATAGGTGGCTTGCGGGTGACAGTTTCTCCAACTTTAGTTGAACCGAGTGTGGCTACGTCCTGTCCTTGTGAAGGTTAAAACAGCACCAACTTGACAAACTATCGTTGTGGTTTTGATGCATAGGTAACATTGGTTCTTGCTTAAGCCCGTAGCAGCCACGTAAAACATGCAACAACAAAGTAGAGAACGTCTAACTTGTTTTTGCAGGGCATGTTGTGATGTGATATGGTCAAGACATGATGCTAAATTTTATTGTATGAGATGATCATGTTTTGTAACCGAGTTATCGGCAACTGGCAAGAGCCATATGGTTGTCACTTTATTGTATGCAATGCAATCGCGCTGTAATGCTTTACTTTATCACTAAGCGGTAGCGATAGTCGTGGAAGCATAAGATTGGCGAGACGACAACGATGCTACGATGGAGATCAAGGTGTCGCGCCGGTGACGATGGTGATCATGACGGTGCTTCGGAGATGGAGATCACAAGCACAAGATGATGATGGCCATATCATATCACTTATATTGATTGCATGTGATGTTTATCTTTTATGCATCTTATCTTGCTTTGATTGACGGTAGCATTATAAGATGATCTCTCACTAATTATCAAGAAGTGTTCTCCCTGAGTATGCACCGCTGCGAAAGTTCTTCGTGTTGAGACACCACGTGATGATCGGGTGTGATAGGCTCTATGTTCAAATACAACGGGTGCAAAACAGTTGCACACGCGGAATACTCAGGTTATACTTGACGAGCCAAGCATATACAGATATGGCCTCGGAACACGGAGACCGAAAGGTCGAGCGTGAATCATATAGTAGATATGATCAACATAGTGATGTTCACCAATGAAACTACTCCATCTCACGTGATGATCGGACATGGTTTAGTTGATTTGGATCACGTAATCACTTAGAGGATTAGAGGGATGTCTATCTAAGTGGGAGTTCTTTAAGTAATATGATTAATTGAACCTAAATTTATCATGAACTTAGTACCTGATAGTATCTTGCTTGTTTATGTATGATTGTAGATAAATGGCCCGTGTTGTTGTTCCGTTGAATTTTAATGCGTTCCTTTAGAAAGCAAAGTTGAAAGATGATGGTAGCAATTACACGGACTAGGTCCGTAACTTGAGGATTATCCTCATTGCTGCACAGAAGAATTACGTCCTGGAAGCACCGCTGGGTGCCAGGCCTGCTGCTGGAGCAACACCAGATGTTGTGAACGTCTGGCAGAGCAAAGCTGATGACTACTCGATAGTTCAGTGTGCCATGCTTTACGGCTTAGAACCGGGACTTCAACGACGTTTTGAACGTCATGGAGCATATGAGATGTTCCAGGAGTTGAAGTTAATATTTCAAGCAAATGCCCGGATTGAGAGATATGAAGTCTCCAATAAGTTCTATAGCTGCAAGATGGAGGAGAATAGTTCTGTCAGTGAGCATATACTCAAAATGTCTGGGTATAATAATCACTTGATTCAAATGGGAGTTAATCTTCCAGATGATTGCGTCATTGACAAAATTCTCCAATCACTGCCACCAAGCTACAAGAGCTTCGTGATGAACTATAATATGCAAGGGATGAATAAGACTATTCCCGAGCTCTTCGCAATGCTGAAAGCTGCGGAGGTAGAAATCAAAAAGGAGCATCAAGTGTTGATGTTCTACAACACCACTAATTTGAAGAAAAAGGGCAAAGGGAAGAAGAAGGGGAACTTCAAGAAGAACAACAAGCAAGTTGCTTCTCAAGAGAAGAAACCCAAGTCTGGACCTAAGCCTGAAACTGAGTGCTTCTACTGCAAGCAGACTGGTCACTAGAAGCGGAACTGCCCCAAGTATTTGGCGGATAAGAAGGATGGCAAGGTGAACAAAGGTATATGTGATATACATGTTATTGATGTGTACCTTACTAATGCTCGCAGTAGCATCTGGGTATTTGATACTGGTTCTATTGCTAATATTTGCAACTCGAAACAGGGACTACGAATTAAGCGAAGATTGGCTAAGGACGAGGTGACGATCCGCGTGGGAAACGGTTCCAAAGTTGATGTGATCGCGGTCGGCACGCTACCTCTACATCTACCTTCAAGATTAATGTTAGACCTAAATAATTGTTATTTGGTGCCAGTGTTAAGCATGAACATTATATCTCGATCTTGTTTGATGCGAGACGGTTGTTCATTTAAATCAGAGAATAATGGTTGTTCTATTTATATGAGTAATATCTTTTATGGTCATGCACCCTTGAAGAGTGGTCTATTCTTATTGAATCTCGATAGTAGTAACACACATATTCATAATGTTGAAACCAAAAGATGCAGAGTTGATAAAGATAGTGCAACTTATTTATGGCACTGCCGTTTAGGTCATATCGGTGTAAAGCGCATGAAGAAACTCCATACTGATGGACTTTTGGAACCACTTGATTATGAATCACTTGGTACTTGCGAACCGTGCCTCATGGGCAAGATGACTAAAACGCCGTTCTCCGGTACTATGGAGAGAGCAACAGATTTGTTGGAAATCATACATACTGATGTATGTGGTTCGATGAATATTGAGGCTCGTGGCAGATATCGTTATTTTCTCACCTTCACAGATGACTTAAGCAGATATGGATATATCTACTTAATGAAACATATGTCTGAAACGTTTGAAAAGTTCAAAGAATTTCAGAGTGAAGTTGAAAATCATCGTAACAAGAAAATAAAGTTTCTACGATCTGATCGTGGAGGAGAATATTTGAGTTACGAGTTTTGTGTACATTTGAAACAATGCGGAATAGTTTCGCAACTCACGCCACCCGGAACACCATAGCGTAATGGTTTGTCCGAACGTCGTAATCGTACTTTACTAGATATGGTGCAATCTATGATGTCTCTTACTGATTTACCGCTATCGTTTTGGGGTTATGCTTTGGAGACGGCCGCATTCATGTTAAATAGGGCACCATCAAAATCCGTTGAGACGACGCCTTATGAACTATGGTTTGGCAAGAAACCAAAGTTGTCATTTCTGAAAGTTTGGGGCTGCGATGCTTATGTGAAAAAGCTTCAACCTGATAAGCTCGAACCCAAATCGGATAAATGTATCTTCATAGGATATCCAAAGGAGACTATTGGATACACCTTCTATCACAGATCCGAAGGCAAGACTTTTGTTGCTAAGTTCGGAAACTTTCTGGAGAAGGAGTTTCTCTCGAAAGAAGTGAGTGGGAAGAAAGTAGAACTTGACGAGGTAACTGTACCTGCTCCCTTATTGGAAAGTAGTGCATCATAGAAAACTGTTTCTGTGACACCTAATCCAATTAGTGAGGAAGCTGATCATGAAACTTCAGAACAAGATACTACTGAACGTCGTAGATCAACCAGAGTGAGATCCACGCCAGAGTGGTACGGTAATCCAGTTCTGGAAGTCATGCTACTAGATCATGATGAACCTACGAACTATGAAGAAGCGATGGTAAGCCCAGATTTCGCAAAATGGCTTGAAGGCATGAAATCTGAGATGGGATTCCATGTATGAGAACAAAGTGTGGACTTCGGTTGACTTGCCCAATGATCGGCAAGAAATTGAGAATAAATGGATCTTCAAGAAGAAGACTGACGCTGACGGTAATATTACTGTCTACAAAGCTCGACTTGTCGCAAAAGGGTTTCGGCAAGTTCAAGGGGTTGACTACGATGAGACCTTCTCACCCGTAGCGATGCTTAAGTCTGTCCGAATCATGTTAGCAATTGCCGCATTTTATGATTATGAAATTTGGCAGATGGATGTCAAAACTGCATTCCTGAATGGATTTCTGGAAGAAGAGTTGTATATGATGCAACCGGAAGGTTTTGTCGATCCAAAGGAAGCTAACAAAGTGTGCAAGCTCCAGCGATCCATTTATGGACTGGTGCAAGCCTCTCGGAGTTGGAATAAACGCTTTGATAGTGTGATCAAAGCATTTGGTTTTATACAGACTTTTGGAGAAGCCTGTATTTACAAGAAAGTGAGTGGGAGCTCTGTAGCATTTCTGATATTATATGTGGATGACATATTACTGATTGGAAATGATATAGAATTTCGGGATAGCATAAAGGGATACTTGAATAAGAGTTTTTCAATGAAAGACCTCGGTGAAGTTGCTTACATATTAGGCATAAAGATCTATAGAGATAGATCAAGACGTTTAATTGGACTTTCACAAAGCACATACCTTGACAAGATTTTGAAGAAGTTCAAAATGGATCAAGCAAAGAATGGGTTCTTGCCTGTGTTACAAGGTGTGAAGTTGAGTCAGACTCAATGCCCTACCATTGCAGAAGATAGAGAGAAAATGAAAGATGTTCCCTATGCTTCAGCCATAGGCTTCTATCATGTATGCAATGCTGTGTACCAGACCTGATGTGTGCCTTGCTATAAGTCTAGCAGGGAGGTACCAAAGTAATCCAGGAGTGGATCACTGGACAGCGGTCAAGAACATCCTGAAGTACCTGAAAAGGACTAAGGATATGTTTCCCGTATATGGAGGTGACAAAGAGCTCATCGTAAACGGTTACGTTGATGCAAGCTTTGACACTGATCCGTACAATTCTAAATTGCAAACCGGATACGTGTTTACATTAAACGGTGGAGCTGTCAGTTGGTGCAATTCTAAACAGAGTGTTGTGGCGGGATCTACGTGTGAAGCGGAATACATAGCTGCTTCGGAAGCAGCGAATGAAGGAGTCTGGATGAAGGAGTTCATATCCGATCTAGGTGTCATACCAAGTGCATCGGGTCCAATGAAAATCTTTTGTGACAATACTGGTGCAATTGCCTTGGCGAAGGATTCCAGATTTCACAAGAGAACCAAGCACATCAAGAGACGCTTCAATTCCATCCGGGATCTAGTCCAGGTGGGAGACATAGAGATTTGCAAGATACATACGGATCTGAATGTTGCAGACCCGTTGACTAAGCCTCTTCCACGAGCAAAACATGATCAACACCAAGGCTCCATGGGTGTTAGAATCATTACTGTGTAATCTAGATTATTGACTCTAGTGCAAGTGGGAGACTGAAGGAAATATGCCCTAGAGTCAATAATAAAGTTATTATTTATTTCCTTATATCATGATAAAAGTTTATTATTCATGCTAGAATTGTATTAACCGGAAACATAATACATGTGTGAATACATAGACAAACAGAGTGTCACTAGTATGCCTCTACTTGACTAGCTCATTAATCGAGATGGTTATGTTTCCTAACCATGGACAAAGAGTTGTTATTTGATTAACGGGATCACATCATTAGTTGAATGATCTGATTGACATGACCCATTCCATTAGCTTAGCACCCGATCGTTTAGTATGTTGATATTGCTTTCTTCATGATTTATACATGTTCCTATGACTATGAGATTATGCAACTCCGTTTGCCAGAGGAACACTTTGTGTGCTACCAAACGTCACAACGTAACTGGGTGATTATAAAGGAGCTCTACAGGTGTCTCCAAAGGTACATGTTGGGTTGGCGTATTTCGAGATTAGGATTTGTCACTCCGATTGTCGGAGAGGTATCTCAGGGCCCTCTCGGTAATGCACATCACTTAAGCCTTGCAAGCATTGCAACTAATGAGTTAGTTGCGGGATGATGTATTACAGAACGAGTAAAGAGACTTGCTGGTAACGAGATTGAACTAGGTATAGGATACCGACGATCGAATCTCGGGCAAGTAACATACCGATGACAAAGGGAACAATGTATGTTGTTATGCGCTCTGACCGATAAAAGATCTTCGTAGAATATGTAGGAACCAATATGGGCATCCAGGTCCCGCTATTGGTTATTGACCGGAGATGTGTCTCGCTCATGTCTACATTGTTCTCAAACCCGTAGGGTCCGCACGCTTAAGGTTTCGATGACAGTTATATTATGAATTTATGCGTTTTGATGTACCGAAGGTTGTTCGGAGTCCCGGATGTGATCACGGACATGACGAGGAGTCTCGAAATGGTCGAGACATAAATATTGATATATTGGAAGCCTATGTTTGGATATCGGAAGTGTTCCGGGTGAAATCGGGATTTTTCCTGATTACCGGGAGGTTACCGGAACCCCCCCGGGAGGTATATGGGCCTTAGTGGGCCTTAGTGGAAGAGAGGAGAGGTGGCCAGAGATGGGCCGTGTGCCCCTCCCCCCTTGGTCCGAATAGGACAAGGAGAGGGGGCGGCCCCCCTTCCTCCTCTCTCCCCCTCCGCGAATCCTATTCCAACTAGGAAAGGGGGGGAGTCCTACTCCCGGAGGGAGTAGGAATCCTCCTGGCGCGCCTCCTCTTGACCGGCCGCCCCCCTTTGAACCTTTATATGCGGAGGCAAGGGGCACCCCTAAGGACACAAGTTGATCCACGTGATCATATTCTTAGCCGTGTGCGGTGCCCCCTTCCATAGTCCTCGATAATATTGTAGCGGTGCTTAGGCGAAGCCCTGCGACACTAGTACATCAAGATCGTCACCACGCCGTCGTGCTGACGGAACTCTTCCCCGACACTTTGCTGGATCGAAGTCCGGGGATCGTCATCGAGCTGAACGTGTACTAGAACTCGGAGGTGCCGTAGTTTCGGTGCTTGGTCGGTCGGGCCGTGAAGACGTACGACTACATCAACCAAGTTAACGCTTCCGTTGTCGATCTACAAGGGTACGTAGATCACACTCTCCCCTCTCGTTGCTATGCATCACCATGATCTTGCGTGTGCGTAGGAAAAAATTTGAAATTACTACACTCCCCAACATAACGACCACCGGCGGGTGTGTCCGGGGCGTTACAAGAAGACCGCTCGAGCTACTTCATATGGATATTTTTGGTCCCAATGCCTACAAGAGTCTCGGTGGTAACTCATTCGGTCTAGTTATAGTTGATGATTTTTCAAGATTTACATGGATGTTCTTTCTTGATGATAAATCGCAGGTTCAAAAGATCTTCAAAAACTTCGCTAGGAAAGCCCAAAATCAAGTGAAGATCAAGAAGGTTCGCAGCGACAACGGACGGAGTTCAAGAATGCAAATGTGGATACCTTTCTTGACGAAGAAGGGATTTCACAGGAGTTCTCGACTACGTACACACCTCAACAAAATGGAATTGTTGAGAAGAAGAACCGAACTCTTATTGAGATGGCGAGGACGATGCTTGATTAGTACAAGACTCCAAAACACTTTTGGGCGGAAGCCATTGAGACAGCTTGTCATGCAATAAATCGCTTGTATCTTCACAAGCTATTCGGCAAGACGGCATGCGACCTCCTCACCGGTAACAAACCCCAAGTTGGATACTTTTGAGTATTTGGCTCAAAGTGTTACATTCTTGATAAGCATCGTCGTTCTAAATTTGCTCCTAAATCTATGAAGGTTTCTTACTTGGTTATGCCTCATACTCTCACACTTACCGTGTCTACAACAATTTCACCCGAAAGGTTGAAGAGATGGTAGATGTGAAGTTTGATGAATCTAACGGCTCGCAAGTAGAGCAATTGCCAATTGATGTAGGAGATAAAGATCCTTCGGAAGCAATCCAAGACTTGTCTATTGGCAAGATCCGTCCAACAAAGGTGAAGGAGAGTACCTCGTCCGTCCAAGTGGAAGCTTCTACCTCACGACAAGGTGAACCAAGAGTCGACATGGAAGCATCCATGAGTGGGACACACCAAGATGAAGAAAACGAGGAAGTACACCAAGATGAACCTCATAACCCTCCTTCTCCACCACGACAAGGAAATGACAACGTCAACAATGACGAAGGACAAGATGATGAAGAAGATGTTCCACCCCAAGCAAAACAAAAGCTCTCACGAGTTCGAGAAAGAGTTGCTAGACACCATCCCGTCAAGCAAATCTACAATGATATCCAAACTAGGAGAATCACTCGCTCTAAATCTCGTTTGGCTAATTTTTGTGAACATTATTCATTCATCTCTAGTATTGAACCTATGAAGGTTGAAGAAGCATTGGAAGATCCAGATTGGATAAACGCCATGCATGAAGAGCTACACAACTTTGAGAGAAATCAAATGTGTGTCAGGACCTCGATTCCAAGTCACATCGATCTAGCCGGCAACACCTCATATCACATTGCGGCCTCACGTACGGTATCCCCACGGGTGTCGCCTTACCATGGCCCGGGACCATTTGCGCCTTTTGGCTCACGTATATGATAGTGTCGCTAGCATCCATATGACAGAGAACCCGGGCTGACATGGCTAGTCGTGAACCCAAAGCGGCACAGACCTATGGGGACAGGCATACATGAATCACCTCGAGCATGTCGGTCATCAGCGTGTGAATCCGGGCTGTAGCACTGGGCTAACAGGACTCCGGGGACCCCGGGCTGTAGCAGGCTAGCCAGGACTCCGGATGTCACCACGTGACATTTCCCCGATAAACAACTAGATTGTCGGATCCCACACATACCAAGCATTTCAATCATACACATAATATGCTCGATATGTGCAAATACAACATGGCATCACAACAAAACTCTACAACTCAAGTACTTTATTTAAAGGCTCTAGAGAGCCATACATAACATGTTCATACAGGTAGGGGTCACATGACCCGACACTCAAGTCATACAAGCATACAAGCACATGCGAAAGCAAATAGTCTGAATACAGACACTAGAAAGAAAGAAGGCTTGTTGAAGCCTGTCTATCTACATAGGGCCCTCCATGGCCAGGATCACCACCTGGGTGGCAAGTTACTCATCGACGTCGAGATCTACATAAAACCCATCGGAGGTGGTGGTGTTGTCATCTGAAAACAGTAATTAAAGCAAACATGAGTACAAAGGTACTCAACAAGTCTTGCAACAGAACCTACTATACATGCTCATTCTCAAGAAGGTGGTGGAGTTATTGCAGCAAGCCAGCTTTCACTCTTGGCTAAGCTATCCTACGAGAAACCACTAGTAAAATAGTTTCCGCACACGAGTCCACTAATCACTAACACAATACTCCACCGGGGATCCTCCCTCGTCATCCTACGAGAGGGCCATCCTCGGTACTCACACTTATCTTGAGTCTTTTAGTAGTAACCACTAACTTGTCTATGAACTGTATAGGCAACCAAGTAGTCCTTTACCGCGGACGTGGCTATTCGAATAGTTTTATACCCTACAGGGGTGTACTTCGTCACACATGTTTCCACCACTTAGCGTCTGCACACGACTTGTGCTTGGCAGACTTCAAGGGAAAGCCGACGTGGGTGCAGACCACGACCTGACTAACCGCACAAGTCTCTAGTCCAGGTTTATCGCCTATTCGGGTTCCATCCGCAAGGAAATACGGCCGCTGTGTCCTCAACGGCCCCAAACGATGTGTACAGGGTCCCGAGACGCCAAGCGGGCGCCCGGCATACCCGGCCACAGTGTATCTACCTCATCATAGCCCACCCCTAGGGTCAGCGCTACGAACGGCCGCCAACACATAACCTACAAACACCAGAAACTAGTTGCAACTCCTGGACAGAGGATGAGAGGGGTCAGTAAGTCGAGTGGGGTCATATTTCAGGGCCCAACGTGTGGTAGTAGTTGAATCTTAAATCATGCATACAGATCTCAGTTCTTATGGACGGCCTTAATAAAAAAACCCACCATGTACTCCTACATGGCCTCTCATCGATACCTTTACCAAAACATGTTCAACACATCCCTCACATTACCGACATAACCATTTCACTCTAGCCCATCACCCAGATGAACCAGAACTGACCAAACTCTAAGCATAGCAGGCATAGCAAGGTAGGAAACACATACATGGCTCAATCAACTCCTACACATGCTAGTGGGTTTCATCTAGTTATTGTGGCAATGACAGGTCATGCAGAGGATTAGGGTTCAACTACCGTAGCACACAGCAGTTTGAAATGTTGTTGTCTTAATGCAGTAAACGAGAGCAGAGGTGAGAACATGTGATTGTATCGATATGATCAATGGGGCTACTTGCCTGATGGAGTGGTAGTAGGGTACTGCCCTTCAGTTGGATACTCGGAGATATCCTCGGAGGCAGAACCTACCACGAAAGACACACGGAATATAATCAACACATGGCAATATGAAACAATATGATGCATGCTATGACATGGCAAAATGATGTGTCCTGCCTAATGCAATGTGAAACAAGTTGAAATGGGTCCATTTGAATCAAAGATTCAAATGAAAGCTTAAGTTCTTATGCATAATAAGTGTATTAGCTTGTTTCACCTAAACAGCAAGGTTAGAGTGTTTTGTCATGCATGAAACCATTACAGATGGAAAGATTGAATTTTTCTGATCATTTTTCATATATAATTTGTTTGATTTGGAGCTATGGTTGATTTTCTATGATTTTTAGAAGTTTTGGCTATTTTCTGGAATTTCCTATATAAAAATAATTCCAGAAAATAAATAATTGCGTCAGCACTGCGTCACTGTGACGTCAGCGAATCAAAGGCGCCAGCCCAGGTCAAACCTGACTGGTGAGCCCCATCTATCAGTGTCTCAGCTAACTAATAGAATTAAGTTAGTACTAACCAAACTGTCAGTGGGGCCTGGGCCCGCATGTCAGTGACCTAAACTAACTAAAATTAGTTAGCGCTAACCCTAGGTTAATTAGCAGAGGGGGGCCCACTTGTCATAGACTCAGGGGAGTCAACCTGGGCCCACCCAGTCAAAGTCAATGGGTCAAACCCGCCGGTGTTGGTCCACGGCTCGACCCCGGCGACGACAGACGCGGCGGAGAGCGTCAAGTTTTGCCCACAGTCGACCAAATCGACTGCGGTATGGTCCTACACGTAGCTGGGGCTCGCGCGCATCTGGTAGGCCAAGCGGGAGGAGCTGGGGTGGTCGGAAAAGGCACCGGCGGCGAGTTTGGCGGCGGCCGGAGCTCGGCTTCGTGCGAGCGTGGCGCTAAAGCAAGCAGGCGAGCACGTAGAGGGGCTAGGCGGCCTCCTGGTGGCACCAGGAGTGCGATGCGGTGCAAGGGCGCGGGTGGTTCGAGCTCGGGTCACAGCGGCGACAAAGCAGGGCGGTGGGTTTCGGTCATCGGCGAAGCGGCAGCTACGGCATGCAAACGAGAAAACGGAGAGGGGGAGGAGGAGCAGCAGCTCACAGCGGTTGTGACGATCTAAACGGCGAGGTCGGGGACGAGCTGGAGCAGTGGTGACGGCGAAAGGGATCTCCGGCGGCGATCAGCGAAGACGAGGACGAGGCGGTTACTCCAGGGCGAGCGAGCGCTCGGGGCTCGGTCTGCTCAACTGAGAGGAGGGCGTCGGAGCTCCTGGACACGGTGGTGTGGCACGGAGACGACGGAGAGCATGGCTATGGCGACGGTGCGGCTACGGCAGCGTCGGCCATCATGGGAGAGAGCGAGGGAGCGAGGCAGGGGCGCGTGTGAGGTGTCTACGGGGTCGGGGCGGTGCCGTAGAGGTTCTTCGAGGCGTCGCGCTGGCGTGGGCGACGGCAGGCAGGCAAGGAGGTGGCGTGGCGAGCGCGGCGGCGTCACGGTGTCCCTCCTCTGCCTACTGGCAGAGGTAGGTGATGACTGGCACAGGCCAGATGGGCCGGGCGAGCCAGGTAAGTGGCCTCTGGCCTTTCTCTCTCTCTTTTCTGATTTGTTTCTGTTTTCTAATTTTCTGTAACTGTTGGGCTTTATTAAAAATACTAAAACGTTTCCAGAAATCCTGAAAATAATTATAGGCTCTGTTTAGATTATTTCCAGCAGCCCACACTTACTTCCAGAATTATTTGAGCATTTAAAATATTTTATAGCATTTAAATGCCCAAATGCAAATAATATATGAGTAAATCCAATGACCTTAAGATGTCCTAGAAAATTGTTCACCATTTTTGTCAAAGGTGTTAACCGAAAACAAAAAGGGTGGACTTTTTAGAATGGCATTTCAGGTTCATTGAAAAAGATTTTAGTAAACCCTAGTTGGTTTAAGGGGGTGCTGGGGGTTCTATCATCCCCATTTCATTTTTCTGGGAAATTTAAACATGATTTTATCACTCTAATGCATGAACTAGCTAGGGTGTGACAGTGTGGACATTGGTCGAGAAGCCCGACAACAACCACAACATCATTGGTACCAAATGGGTGTTTCGCAACAAGCAAGACAAAGATGGTCAAGTCATCTGCAACAAAGCTTGTCTCGTCGCCCAAGGCTACACTCAAGTCGAAGGTATGCACTACGGTGAGACATATGCCCCCGTTGCTAGACTTGAGTCCATCTGCATCTTGCTTGCTTATGCTAATCACCATGATATCGCTTTATACCAAATGGACATTAAAAGTGCTTTTCTAAATGGTAAAATTGAGGAGGAAGTTTATGTTAAACAACCTCCCGACTTTGTAAATCCTAAGAAACCCAATCATATTTACAAACTTCACAAAGCTCTTTATGGTCTTAAACAAGCTCCTAGAGCGTGGTACAAATGCTTGACCAAGTTCCTTATTGAAAAAGGCTTTGAGATTGGAAAGATAGATTCTACTCTTTTTCCTAAAAGGGTTAATGGTGAATTATTTGTATGCCAAATTTATGTTGATGATATCATATTTGGTTTGACTAACCCTCATTTTAGTGAGAAGTTTGGAAAGCTAATGTCGGAGAAGTTTGAGATGTCTATGATGAGTGAACTCAAGTTCTTTCTTGGTTTGCAAATCAAGCAAACTAAGGAAGGCACCTTTGTTTCTCAAAGAAAGTACACCAAGGACTTATTCAAGAAGTTTAACATGCAAGAAAGCAAAGGTATGAAAACTCCCATGCCTACTAGTGGACATCTTGATCTGACTAAGGATGGTAAACCGGTTGATCAAAAGGTTTATCGCTCTATGATTGGATCATTGTTATATCTATGTGCCTCTCGTCCCGATGTCATGCTAAGTGTGTGCATGTGTGCACGATATCAAGCGCCCCCCAAAGAATGTCATCTTAAGGCTGTGAAAAGGATAGTGAGATACTTGATACATACACCAAATTTTGGCATTTGGTATCCTAAGAGGTCCTCTTTTGATCTTGTTGGCTATTCCGACTCGGACTATGCCGGAGACAAGGTTGATAGAAAGTCCACTTAGGGTACTTGTCAATTTCTTGGTAGATCTCTTGTATCTTGGTCCTCCAAGAAACAAAACTCGGTATCCTTATCCACCGCCGAAGCGGAATACATTGCCGCCAGTTCATGTTGTGCTCAATTACTTTGGATGACCCAAACTCTTAAAGATTATGGGATCAATGTGAAACATGTCCCTTTGCTTTGTGACAATGAAAGTGCTATTAAGATTGCTCACAATCCCATGCAACATTCTCGAAGTAAGCATATTGAAGTTCATCATCATTTCATTCGAGATCATGTTGCTAAAGGGGACATTGATCTTGAACATGTTCGTACCGATAAGCAATTGGCAGATATATTCACCAAACAGCTTGATGAGAAAGCCTTTTGCCGTTTGAGAGGAGAATTGAACATCATTGATGCTTCTAACTTGGAGTAGGAACTCCATTTGGATACATGCAAGGCATGAATTTATGACTAATCCTTGATACTTCTCTTATGATGATGATCATATGTCTTGGATATATTTGCACCCTTGAATGTTGTCTATCCCTTGTAGGTACTTGGTTGAATCTAAATCCATGAGATTGCAACTCACTCACATCTTGAGCAATCTCTACATCACCAAGTCTCTACTCCATGGTGGTTAAAGACAAGGAAGCACGAAACCCTTGGACATATCCTTTAATAAATTCTATATATCAAATTTCATTTGGTATCAAGTTTCATGATTGTCATTTTGGATACACAAGTGCTCTTCCTTGCAAAACTAACCCATGTAGGTAGATGAACTCAACTCCAAGTGGTTCTCCCAACCATTCTTGCACTACATCAACCTTGAGCACCCCACGCAAGTTCAACTACATGATCAAGATCAACACCACCACCCAAGGTATGTCATTCCATCTTAGAGAAGCTTTACCTCATGTCATAGGTCAAAGCAACTCAACAAGATGTGAATACATCAAATGCTTTAACGAAAAATGGTAACCCCATTTTGAGCTTAAACGATGAGTGTGACTTATGATCAAGTGTTCTCACTTGACTCCTTAGTCAATATACTCTAACATAAGTGACTTTGTCACCGCCCAATTCTAGATGAAGTTCTCTAGTGTTTCTTTGAGTTTTTTCACTTTGCATATTTATCCCCTTTCCCCTTTCAAAAAAACTTCATCTAGTTTTTCCTTTTAAGTTCTGCATTTTTTGCATCCAATTCATTGCAAATCTTCCAGTTAATTCCTTGCAAATCTTTGTGAGATCTTACTTGCCTAGTGAGCTGTGGTGACAAATGTTCTCTCTGTGTTGAACTCGGTCATACCGATATGTTGCTTTCGGTCACACCGAACCAATTCGGTGCCACCGAATACTACACCTCAGTATCACTGATTTCATTGTAGAGAAGACAATTTGCCATATGTTTCTGTAGTTTTATTCCAGCTCCACTCGATGATTATTGTCCTCTACCAGCATCACAATCTATATGATGCTTTGCTCTATGACTCGAGGACCAAACCTATTTTGACTCACACTCCAGAAGATCCCTTTCTTGGAAATTGATGTCAAAGGGGGAGAGAGATCACATCAAAGCTTATTCTCTTCAAAGGGAGAAAGAAAAGGGGGAGAGAGAGAAAAAAAAGGGAGAGAGAGGTAATCACATCAAAGGCCCCAGATGCTTGGTGTTCAAGAGGAGAGAAGTCACATGTCTTTAAGAGGGGAAAGACATGTCTATGTTATGTTTATGATCTGTTTTGCTCTGATTTTGTTTCCCTATGTTCTCCCATTATCCAATACAAAGATTCAGGGGGAGAAAGATTGCTAGGGAAGGAAATCTTTGAATTCATTGCACATCTTTACCTTTTGGGGACATGTCTATATCAAATAGAGTACTCAGTACTCACTCTCTACATGTCATCCCAGTCTTGGTACTCTTTTGGTTTCTTTTGGTTGCTCTGTGTTATCTAACCTTGTTTACTTAGGTTCATTCCTTCCTAAGCCAACTCAAGACCACAAGGTAAGTATATGCATCACACTCATGTGCATGAGAGTTTCTTGCTGATGTACATATTGTTTGCAAGAAGGACTCATGAGCATGTAGGTACATCTCCTATTTTCACATCTTTTGCTCTGATGCATATAGCCAAGATACATGTAACATATCGCTTACTCTGTCATGCCTATGCATTCACAGGCTCTTATATTCCATATTTACATGATTGCATACATATAGGGGGAGCCTATGCATGTTATGTGTCTTTCCAAAGCTTTACTTGTTATTCTCTATATCTTTATCTAAAGCTTTGATGTATGTTGTCATCAATTACCGAAAAGGGGGAGATTGGAAGCACAAGTGATCCCTGGGTGATTTTGGTAATTAATGTCAACATAACTCTTGTTGTACCAATGCTTTCATATAGTATGTTTCAGATAAGTTCAACAATGGAGTGGCATGGACTAGAGGATGTGGAACCCTTTTCGAGATGATAAGGACAAAGGATTGCCTCAAGCTCAAAGCTCAGGACTCTACATTTTCTATTTCAGTGATCCAAGATCGCATTGAGTCCATAGGAAAGCCAATACTATTAAGCGGGGATGAGGTGTTGCTTAATGGCTTGCTTGCTCAAAGTGCTTAGTGATATGCTCCATAGCCCTCAACTACTTTCTCAAATCACATATGTCCCAAACCAAAAGTCAAACTCGGCCCTACCGAAATTTCCTATCCGGCGCCACCGAGTTCTCTTCACATAGCCACTGCCAGAAACCCTAATCAATTCGGTCTCACCGATGGGATCTCGGTCTCACCGAGATGGGCTTGCAAACTCTCTGTTGCCTATTGCATTAATTTCGGTCGCACCGAAATATGCAATCGGTCTCACCAAGTTTGCCTGGCCAACTCTCTGTTTTGCTTAGTACCAAAATTGGTCCCACCGAGTTTGTGTAATCGGTCCAAACGAGATGAGGCTTTACCCTAACCCTAGCACATCGGTCCCACCGAGTTGATCATGTCGGTCCCACTGAAATGCCTAACGGTCACATTATGAACTAAATCGGTCTGACCGAGTTCTATGATTCGGTCCCACCGAGTTTGGTGATTTGTGTGTAACGGTTAGATTTTTTGTGGAGGCTATATATACCCTTCCACCCACTCTTCATTCGTGGAGAGAGCCATCAGAATATGCCTACACTTCCAACATACATTTTCTGAGAGAGAACCAACTACACTTGTGTCGAGGTCAAGATTCCATTCCAACCACATAAATCTTGATCTCTAGCCTTTCACAAGTTTCTTTCCACTCAAATCATCTTTCTACCAAATCCTATCCTATGAGAGAGAGATGAGTGTTGGGGAGACTATCATTTGAAGCACAAGAGCAAGGAGTTCATCAACAACACACCATCTATTACCTTTTGGAGAGTGGTGTCTCCTAGATTGGTTAGGTGTCACTTGGGAGCCGCCGTCAAGATTATGGAGTTGAACCAATGAGTTTGTACGGGCAAGGAGATCGCCTACTTCATGAAGATCTACCCTAGTGAGGCAAGTCCTTCGTGGGTGATGGCCATGGTGGGATAGACAAGGTTGCTTCTTCGTGGACCCTTCGTGGGTGGATCCCTCTGTGGACTCGTGCAACTGTTACCCTTCGTGGGTTGAAGTCTCCATCAACGTGGATGTACGATAGCACCACCTATCGGAACCATGCCAAAAATCTCCGTGTCTCCAATTGCGTTTGCACACTCCAATCCCATTCCTTTACATTCCTGCAACTTGCATGATTTACTTTCCGCTGCTCATATACTCTTGTCATGCTTGCTTGATATGTATTGTGAATGTTTGAACTTGTGCTAAATCTCCACTTCAACTTAAAGAATTTAAAAACTACAACTTTCCTTGCTAAGAGTCTATTCACCCCCCTCTAGACACCTCTTCTTGATCCTTTCAAAAGCCCATAATTTTATTGGGCCAAACAGGCCCAAGATATATTTTGGCCTGTTAAGTGCTCGTCCTATTTGGGCCAAACATGGGCCTTAGGCAATTTCGCCCTGTATTGGCTCGTGATTTTTTTGGCCCAACGCTAGCCCTATCTAGGTTTTAGCCTGTTAAAAGCCCATCGTATTCTTCGGCCCAGCTGGACAGAACTTTACTCGGCCTATTAAAGGCGGGAAACAACTATATGTTTAGACCTGCTAATGGGCCAAGATGATTATAGGCCCAGGTTTTGGCCCATATGAGTAACGGGCCGGCCTGAAGACTGACAACACTGAGATCCACTAAACTTTCCGACCTAAATTACAGCATACCGACCAAGAATAAACCTAGACTATACAACAAAGAAATTACAGCATATTACATCCCCTCGGCATCAAAGTTCGGTGCCAGTGATAATAAAGGGCAACCAGACAATAGATTACATAAACTGGGCAGGTCGCCATCAGTGGAAGTTAACAGGCGGACAAAATAATAGACAAAACCGACAACACTTCAACATAGTTCAAGAAAGGTTAGCCCGGCCCAGGAGCTGCAGCGCAAGCAGCTTAGCAACCTGATGAGACTGTGCTTCTTTGGCACAGATATCCACCAACTTAAGTTGCATAGCATCAAAAAATGTCATGTACTTACGGTTAATCTTGCATAGAGATTGGAGTTCCAGTCGTATTTGAGCGGAAGCATGTATTTCTACTTGAATTTCAGACTGAAGAAGTCGAACAGATTCAGGCGGCGACTTCATCGAGCTTGTGTCACTTAGTAAGTTTGACACTACATCAAGATGTGACTCCGTGGTTGTATCCGTACCCTCAATATGTGTTGCCTTCTCCTCTGGAATATGTGTTAGAGGGTCAAACTATGGGTTCGTCTCACTATCATTGTGGCAGTTCTTCCTAGCAGCGGTGTTGTCACCCTGAAAGAGAAACAAGTAGGTAGATAACAGGTTTTGCACGTATAAGCATCAGCGTTGTCAATTCATCTCATTTCTTTGTCAGAAATAAAGAGACACGGTTTAAAATAGCATTAACATAATAGGCATTGTTCATAGTTAAGACGACAGGAAATGGCATTGTGCAGGAGCGGCCAGCTTCACCAGACCACTGGATTACAGATCAAGAACACAAGCATAGATGTAGTTCTAAACAATGTATAAGCATGAATGGTGAGTGTATTGTCAATTTGTACCATTTCAGATTGGTAAATAAAGAGACACGATTTAAGTAACATTAATATAATATGGCATTTTTCATAGTTGAGACATATCAGGATATGACATTGTGTTGTTGTTGGTAGTCTCACCACACCACTGGATTACAGATCAAGAACACAAGCATACACGTAGTGCTAAAGAAGATAACTTGCTATGTTTAGTTTAATTTACATGGTACGAATAAGGAACTAGATTGTACAACTAAAGACTGAAATTGAGAAGGACAAACTTATGTTTATGTACTTCTACTTTATAAACTTTGAACAAGCAATTTG